>NC_041383.1:187696516-187743550 GCF_002162155.2 Triticum dicoccoides | reverse complement strand
GGCAGGGGCCGCGCTCGAGGGGGGTGGACGCACCCTGTGCCCTCGTGGCCAAATGGTGGCCCTTCCTGGTGTGTTCTCAGTGCCAAAAATTCTTAAATATTCTACAAAAAATCATACTTAATTTTTAGGGCATTTGGAGAACTTTTATTTTCGGGGTATTTTTTATTGCATGGATAATTCAGAAAACAGACAGAAAATACTATTTTTTCTTATTTAAACTAAATAACAGAAAGTAGAAGAAGGGTTGAGAGAGTTGTGCTTTCTAACTTCATCCATCTCATGCTCATGAAAAGGAATCCACTAACAAGGTTGATTAAGTCTTGTTAACAAACCTCTTCCGAATAACATAAAACCGGAGAATTTTCGAATAACACTAGGTTACCTCAATGGGGATATGCATGTCCCCAACAATAAGAATATCATATTTCTTTTTGACAGTAGGAAGAGGGAATTCCAAACCTCCAATAATAATAGTTGAAATTTTTCCAATAGAATTAATACTGTGGACCTGAGGTTGTTTCCTTGGAAAGTGTACTGTATGCTCGTTACCATTAACATGAAAAGTGACATTGCCTTTGTTGCAATCAATAACAGCCCCTACAGTATTCAAAAAGGGTCTACCAAGGATAATCGACATATTATTGTCCTTGGGAATATCAAGAATAACAAAGTCCGTTAAAATAGTAACATTTGCAACCACAAGAGGCACATCCTCACAAATACCGACGGGTATAGTAGTTGATTTATCGGCCATTTGCAAAGAGATTTCAGTAGGTGTCAACTTATTCAAATCAAGTCTACGATACAAAGAGAGAGGCATAACACTAACACCGGCTCCAAGATCACATAAAGCAGTTTTAACATAGTTTCTTTTAATGGAGCATGATATAGTTGGTACTCCTGGGTCTCCTAGTTTCTTTGGTATTACACCCTTAAAGGTATAATTAGCAAGCATGGTGGAAATTTCAACTTCAGGTATCTTTCTTTTATTTGTAACAATATCTTTCATATACTTAGCATAAGGATTCATTTTAAGCATATCAGTCAAATGCATACGCAAAAAGATAGGTATGATCATTTCAGCAAAGCGCTCAAAATCCTCATCATCCTTTTTCTTGGATGGCTTAGGAGGAAAAGGCATGGTTTATGAACCCATGGTTCTCTTTCTTTACCGTGCTTCCTAGCAACAAAGTCTGTCTTATCATAATGTTGATTCTTTGATTGTGGGTTATCAAGATCAACAATAGGTTAATTTCTACATCATTGTTATTGCTAGGTTGAGCAGCGACATGAACATGATCATTAACATTATCACTAGATTCATGTTCATTACCAGATTGTGTTTCAACATCAGAAATAGAAATATCATTGGGATTCTCAGGTGTGTCTATAACCGGTTCACTAGAAGCATGCAAAGTCCTATCATTTTTCTTTTTCTTTTTCTTCTTAGAAGGACTAGGTGCATCAACATTAGTTCTCTGAGAATCATGCTCAACTCTCTTAGGATGGCCCTCGGCATACAAAGGTTCCAGAGTCATTCTACCACCCCTAGTCATAACTCTAACAACATTATCATTTTTCTTATTATTTAATTCATTGAGTAGATCATCTTGTGCTTTAAGTACTTGTTCTACTTGAGTGGTAACCATAGATGGATGTTTACTAATAAGCTTAAGGTCACCTTTAACTCTAGACATATAATCACTCAAGTGTTCAATCATGTAAGCATTATGTTTCAGTTGTCTACCAACATAAGCATTGAAGTTTTCTTGTTTAACAATAAAATTATCAAACTCATCCAAGCATTGGCTAGCAGAATTATAACGGGGGATAACACCTTCATCAAATCTATGGAGAGAATTTACCTTTACTACCTGTGTCAGGTTATCAAGACCATGTATTTGTTCAATATGTGGTAAATTCTTAACATCTTTAGCTGTAATACCTTTTGCTTTCATAGATTTCTTTGCCTCTTGCATATCTTCGGGACTGAGAAATAGAATACCCCTTTTTTCGGAGTTGGCTTAGGAGTTGGTTCAGAAAGTGTCCAATCATTATCATTACTCAAGATATTATTTAATAGCAATTCAGCTTGCTCAATAGTTCTTTCCCTGAAAACACAACCAGCACAACTATCCAGGTGGTCTCTGGAAGCATCGGTTAGTCCATTATAAAAGATATCAAGTACTTCATTTTTCTTGAGAGGATGACCAGGCAAAGCATTAAGTAATTGGAGAAGCCTCCCCCAAGCTTGTGGGAGACTCTCTTCTTCAATTTGCACAAAATTATATATTTCCCTTAAGTCAGCTTGTTTCTTATGAGCGGGGAAATATTTAGCAGGGAAGTAATAAATCATATCCTGGGGACTACACACACAACCAGGAGCAAGAGAATTAAACCATATCTTAGCATCACCCTTTAATGAGAATGGAAATAACTTAAGGATATAGTAATAACGATTTTCCCCCCATGAGTAAATAGGGTGGCTATATCATTCAATTTAGTAAGATGTGCCACAACAGTTTCAGATTCATAGCCATAGAAAGGATCAGATTCAACTGAAGTAACTAACTCAGGATCGACAGAGAAATCATAATCCTTATTAGAGATACACATAGGTGAAGTAGCAAAAGCAAGGTCATATTTCATTCTAGCATTCAAAGACTTTTCTTTCAGCTTAGCTAATAGTTTCTTAAGATCATATCTATCTTTGCAAGCAAAAAGGTCTCTAGCAGTTTCTTCATCCATAACATAACCCTCAGGCACATCAGGCAATTCATATCTAGGGGGAGAATCTTCATCATCACTTTCATCAATATTATCAGTTTCAATAATTTCATTCTCTCTAACCCTAGCAAGTTGTTCACCAAGAAATTCACCTAATGGCACAGTATTATCAAGCATAGAAGTAGTTTCATCATAAGCATCATGCATAGCAGAAGTGGCATCATCAATAACATCCGACATATCAGAATCAATAGCAGGTGCAGGTGTCGCAAGTTTACTCAATACAGAAGGTGAATCAAGTGCAGAGCTAGATGGCAGTTCCTTACCTCCCCTTGTAGTTGAGGGAAAAATCTTGGTTCTTTCATCTTTCAAGTTCCTCATAGTGATCGGCAGATATAAATCCCAAGTGACTCAAAGAATAGAGCTATGCTCCCCGGCAACGGCGCCAAAAAATAGTCTTAATAACCCACAAGTATAGGGGATCACAACAGTTTTCGAGGGTAGAGTATTCAACCCAAATTTATTGATTCGACACAAGGTGAGCCAAAGAATATTCTCAAGTATTAGCAGGTAAGTTGTCAATTCAACCACACCTGAAAGACTTAACATCTGCAGCAAAGTATTTAGTAGCAAAGTAGTATGGAAGTAACGATAACAGTGGCAAAAATAACAGTAGCAATTTTGTAGTAATGGTAACAGTGGCAACAGAGAAGTAACTAAGCAAAGATCAATATGTGAAAAGCTCGTAGGCAATGGATCAGTGATCGATAATTATGTCGGATGCAATTCATCATGCAACAGTTATAACATAGGGTGACACAGAACTAGCTCTAGTTCATCAATGTAATGTAGGCATGTATTCCAAACATAGTCATACATGCTTATGGAAAAGAACTTGCATGCCATCTTTTGTCCTACCCTCCTGTGGCATTGGGGTCCTATTGGAAACTAAGGGATATTAAGGCCTCCTTTTAATAGAGTACTAGACCAAAGCATTAACACTTAGTGAATACATGAACTCCTCAAACTACGGTCATCACTGGAAGTGGTCCCGATTATTGTCACTTCGGGATTGCCGGATCATAACACATAGTAGGTGACTATTGACTTGCAAGATAGGATCAAGAACTCACATATATTCATGAAAAAATAATAGGTTCAGATCTGAAATCATGGCACTCGGGCCCTAGTGACAAGCATTAAGCATGGCAAAGTCATAGAAACATCAATCTTAGAACATAATGGATACTAGGGATCAAACCCTAACAAAACTAACTCGATTACATGGTAAATCTCATCCAACCCATCACCGTCCAGCAAGCCTACAATGGGATTACTCACACGCGGCGGTGAGCATCATGAAATTGGTGATGGAGGATCGTTGATGATGACGATGGCAACAGATTCCCCTCTCTAGAGTCCCGAACGGACTCCAGATCAGCCCTCCCGAGGAAGAACAGGGCTTGGCGGTGGCTCCATATCGTAAAACATGATGAATCCTTCTCTCTGATTTTTTTCTCCCCGAAAGTGAATATATAGTGTTGGGGTTGAGGTCGGTGGAGTCCCAGGGGCCCCACAAGGTAGGGGGCGCGCCCTAGGGGGGAGGGCGCCCTGCAACATTGTGGACAGGGTGTGGGCCCCCTAACGCTGATTCTTTCGCCAATATTTTTTATTAATTCCAAAAAGTTGCTCCGTGGATTTTCAGGTCATTCTGAGAACTTTTATTTCTGCACAAAAATAACACCATGACAGTTCTACTGAAAACAACGTCAGTCCGGGTTAGTTCCATTCAAATCATGCAAGTTAGAGTCCAAAACAAGGGCAAAAGTGTTTGGAAAAGTAGATATGTTGGAGACGTATCAGTGCTTCTACGTGTTGAGTAAAATTTCTTTTTTTATGGACCGAGTACTATTAATTGGCTTCTATTTGTTTGTAGTTTTTTAACACTGTTGGACCATCATTTAATGTTCACGCCTATTATATCTTACGAATGCATTAGTAGTCACAGTAATTAATATATGCGTGACTGGATTATTAGAAAGAAATATTTCTTAAAGAAAATGATATTTGAGGCTCTCTTATGGACTAGCAGATCATAAATATTTCTTGGGGTTATATTGGAAACGATGTTTCTTCTGTGCTCCTCGATCATGGTCCTCCTTGAGCCCCGACGATGGTGTCAAGGGAAGTGTTGCGTTGGTGCAGTCAGTGTGCTCCTACTGCTGACGACTGCGTATGAACAAAAGAGCACCAAATATTGTAAACTCTTTATTGTCTAACCGGGCATCTTATATTTAAGTGGGAAAGTATGAAAATGAATTTATGATAAGAAGAGCAAGAATCTAACGGATTGAGAGATATTGCTTAGTATTTCACCACTACACATAAACTCCTTAATATTACGCAAACTCTGAAATTTATATTATACCCATTGCAACAAACGGGCTCTTTTGCTTGAACACTTCTGTTAATAATGTGCATGCGGGTAATCAGGGCCTAAAATGGATGGTGCTATATGAGTTCCATTTGTTCACAAAGAGACAAATACGCAGATAGCTGGATCCCGGTTTTAGAATATGCAAGACATAGAAGGGACCCGGTTTCATAACAGCAAAAAAATCGTTTCCAGTTTCTCAATTCAATAGAAGCCCAAAGAGGTGCATATGCTACTCAAATAAGAATATGATAGACATGTCAAAAGCGGGTCTGGTTACACCTATTTCGGAGGTGATCCTAAGCACCGTCGTCTAGCCTCCGGCCGCTCCCAGCAGCCTCATCGCGCAATATCCGCGTCATCTTCCATGTAGCCCTTTTGACCGCGATGAAAGCAAGGAGCTACGGCAAGAAGTTGAACATGAGCAGCATGCGCCAGCACATTGCAATGTAGGAAGTGGCATATATTTGATCGATAATCTGGTGAAAACTTATAGGACAATGTCACATGTGTGTCTAAATTGTATCATTTTGTACTTATTTAAGGATCGACATTGCATGCGAGCACTTTCACACCAAATGAAAGATAAGGAAGGTAGAAACAGACTATGCACGACGAGGTAATTTATCGAGTACCACACAAACTCTCAACTTTTTTTATAATATCCATTGCAAGACAAGGGATCTTTTACATGCACAATTTTCATGAACAACATGTGTGTTTTGCACATAATCGAACAATATCAAATTTTGTCCCGTTGCATCACATGGGCATTTGTGCTAGTGGGCCTAATGGGCAAAGAGGGGAAGCATAGCAGCCAGTAGGGGCTGCTGTGCCCCCCATATGGGCTGAACCAGAGGAGGAAGGAAAGAGGGAAATAGAGAAGTAAGGGGAGGGATTCGGCCTCCCCCTTCCTTACCTCCTCCCTCCTCCTTCATCCCCCCTCCGGAAAATATGCTAGGGGGGCGCGAATTGGACTAGGCCCCCAAGTATGATTCCTCCTACTTGGGGCGCCCCAAGGTTGTTCCCCTCCCCCTCCCGCCTATACATAGGGGTGGAAACGGATCGGATGCGGATCGGATAGTGCTCTTACCACTTCCATTTTCATATTTTCAAAACGAATATGAATCCGAATACGGATGTTATCAGATATGGATGCGGCTCGGATATTATTCGAATACGGATACATATCGGATATTTTCTTTGTTCGGAACGGATACGGATAATATCAACATATTGCTTAAGTAAATTAGTCGCTAGCTATGTGTCCTGAAATAATCAACTTGTGACATACAATAAGTCAATGATAAATAGATTTATGAATAAATACTATTGTAATGCATAATAATTTATAAGTTTAATCATATAAAGAGTAAAAATTGAGTAAAAATTGACCCCTTATTTGTCTTTTATGTTGGATAATTGGAATATTGGGTCTAGAATATTGAAAATTACCTCCCATAATCTTATTCGGATACGGATATATCCACTTCCATATCCATATTTGTGTCAAAATCTCCTACCATATTTTATTTTTATTGGTTTAATAAATGCGGATACGGATAATTTCCATTTCCATTTTGGTTCGGATGCGGATGTTTCGGATACGGATAGGCATTTTCTCGAATACGAATATCGGATATTTCAGATTATCCGCTACCACTTTCCACCCCTACCTATATATACATGGGGAGGGGGCGCCTAGAACACACATCAATTATCATTAGCCGTGTGCGGCGCCCCTCTCCACAGTTTACGCCTCCAGTCATATCTTCGTAGTGCTCAAGCGAAGCCCTACGCGGATTACTTCACCATCACTGTCACCACACTGTCATGCTGATGGAACTCATCTACTTCCTCGACACTTTGTTGGATTAAGAGTTCGAGGGACGTCATCAAGATGAACGTGTGCAGAACTCGGAGGTGCCGTACGTTTGATGCTTGATCGGTTGGAACGAGAAGAAGTTCGACTACATCTACCGCGTTGTCAAACACTTCTGCTTTTGGTCGAGGGTACGTAGACACACTCTCCCCCTCTCATTGCTATGCATCTTCTAGATAGATCTTGCATGAGCGTAGGATTTTTTTGAAATTGCATGCTACGTTCCCCAACAGTGGCATCAAAGCCAGGTCTATGCGTAGATGATATGCACGAGTAGAACACAAAGAGTTGTGAGCGGTGATCATCATACTGCTTACCACCAATGTCTTATTTTGATTCAGCGGCATTGTTGGATGAAGCGTCCCAGACCAACCTTACATGACCATGTTCATGATACCGGTTCCACCGACAGGCATGCAACTAGTTTTGCATAAAGGTGACTAGAGGGTGTCTGTTTCTCCTACTTTAGTTGAATCAAATTTGACTGCGGCCGGTCCTTGTTGAAGGTTAAAACATCAAACTTGATAAATCACCATTGAGGTTATGTGCCATAGGTAAGAACGGTTCTTGCTAGAAGTCCGTAGCAGCCACGTAAAACTTGCAACAACAAAGTAGAGGACGTCTAACTTGTTTTTGCAGGGCATGTTGTGATGTGATATGGTCAAGACATGATGTGATATACATTGTTGTATGAGATGATCATGTTTTGTAAAAGTTATCAGCAACTGGCAGGAGCCTTATGGTTGTCGCTTTATTGTATGAAATGCAAACACCATGTAATTGCTTTACTTTATCACTAAGCGGTAGCAATAGTTGTAGAAGCAATAGTTGGCAAGACGACCACGACACTACAATGGAGATCAACATGTCGAGCCGGTGACAATGGAGATCATGACGATGCTTTGGAGATGGAGATCAAAAGCACAAGATGATGGTGGCCATACCATGTCACATATTTTGATTGCATGTGATGTTTATCTTCTATGCATCTTATTTTGCTTAGTACGACAGTAGAATTATAAGATGATCCCTTAACTAAAATTACAAGGTATAAGTGTTCTCCCTGAGTATGCACCGTTGCGACAGCTCTTCATGCTGAGACACCACGTGATGATCGGGTGTGATAGGTGATGTCTACTACACAACCTTCTTCTTGTAGATGTTGTTGGGCCTCCAAGTGCAAAGGTTTGTAGGACAGTAGCAAATTTCCATCAAGTGGATGACCTAAGGTTTATCAATCTGTGGGAGGCGTAGGATGAAGATGGTCTCTCTCAAACAACCCTGCAACCAAATAACAAAGAGTCTCTTGTGTCCCCAACACACCCAATACAATGGTAAATTGTATAGGTGCACTAGTTCGGCGAAGAGATGGTGATACAAGTGCAATATGGATGGTAGATATAGGTTTTTGTAATCTGAAAAATATAAAAACAGCAAGGTAGCAAGTAACAAAAGTGAGAGAAAACGGTATTTCAATGCTTCGAAACAAGGCCTAGGGTTCATACTTTCACTGGTGCAAATTCTCTCAACAATGATAACATAATTGGATCATATAACAATCCCTCAACATGCAACAAAGAGTCACCCCAAAGTCACTAATAGCAGAGAACAAACAAAGATATTATTGTAGGGTACGAAACCACCTCAAAGTTATTCTTTACGATCAATCCATTGGGCTATTCCTATAAGTGTCACAAACTGCCCTAGAGTTCGTAGTAAAATAACACCTTAAGACACACATCAACCAAAACCCTAATGTCACCTAGATACTCCAATGTCACCTCAAGTATTCGCGGGTTTGATTATACGATATGCATCACACAATCTCAGATTCATCTATTCAAACCAACACAAAGAACTTCACAGAGTGCCCCAAAGTTTCTACTGGAGAGTCAAGACAAAAACGTGTGCCAACCCCTATGCATAAGTTCACAAGGTCACTGAACCCGCAAGTTGATCACCAAAACATACATCAAGTAGATCACGTGAATATCCCATTGTCACCACAGATAAGCACATGCAAGACATACATCAAGTGTTCTCAAATCCTTAAAGACTCAATCTGATAAGATAACTTGAAAGGGAAAACTCAATCCATTACAAGAAGGTAGAGGGGGAGAAACATCATAATATCCAACTATAATAGCAAAGCTCGCAATACATCAAGATCGTGCCACATCAAGAACACGAGAGAGAGAGAGAGAGAGAGAGAGAGAGAGAGAGAGAGAGATCAAACACATAGCTACTGGTACATACCCTCAGCCCAGAGGGTGAACTACTCCCTCCTCGTCATGGAGAGCGCTGGGATGATGAAGATGGCCACCGGTGATGGACCCCCCCTCCGGCAAGGTGCCGGAACTGGGTCCCGATTGGTTTTTGGTGGCTATAGAGGTTTGCGCTGGCGGAACTCCTGATCTAGGTTTCTTTTCGGGGGTTTCTGTATTTATAGGAATTTTTGGCATCGGTTTCACGTCAGGGGGGTCTCCGAGTCAGCCACGAGGTAGGAGGGTGCGCCCAGGGGGTAGGGCGCGCCCTCCACCCTCGTGGATGACTCGAGACTATTCTGGTCCAATTCTTTTGCTTCAGGGGCTTCTTCTGGTCCATAAAAAATCAATAGGAATTTTCAGCTCGTTTGGACCCCGTTTGATATTCCTTTTCTGTAAAACTCAAAAACAAGGAAAAAAAATAGAAACTGACACTGGGCTCTAGGTTAATAGGTTAGTCCCAAAAATCATATAAAATAGCATATAAAACATCAAAGATGGATAATATAATAGCATGGAACAATAAAAAATTATAGATACATTGGAGACGTATCAAGCATCCCCAAGCTTAATTCCTTCTTGTCCTCGAGTAGGTAAATGATAATAACAAAAAAAAATGGAATGCTGCCTAACATATTGATCAATGTAATCTTCTTTATTGTGGCAAGAATATTCAGATCCATAAGATTTAAAGCAAAAGTTTAATATTGACATAAGAATGATAATACTTCAAGCATACTAACAAGGCAATTATGTCTTCTCAAAATAACATGGCCAAAGAAAGCCGATCCCTACAAAAGCATATAGTCTGGCTATGCTCCATCTTCGTCACACAAAATATTCAAATCATGCACAACCCCGGTTTCAACCAAGCAGTTGTTTCATACTTAGTATTCTCAAACCTTTTCAACTTTCACGCAATACGTGAGCGTGAGCCATGGACATCGCACTATAAGTGGAATAGAATATGGTGGTTGTGGAGAAGACAAAAAGAAGGAGATATTCTCACATCAACTAGGCATATTGCTACCTCTTGAGCATGCGTTGGTTTTTCCCTTGAAGAGGAAAGGGTGATGCAGCAAAGTAGCATAAGTATTTCCCTCAGTTTTGAGAACCAATGTATCAATCCAGTAGGAGGCTCCTCCCAAGTCCCACGCGCCTACAGAAACAAACAAGAACCTCGCAACCAACGCGATAAAGGGGTTGTCAATCCCTTCACGGCCACTTGCGAAAGTGAGATCTAATAGAGATAATATGATAAGATAAATATTTTTGGTATTTTTATGATATAGATTGAAAAGTAAAGATTGCAAAATAAAGTAGATTGGAAACTTATATGATAGAGAATAGACCCGGGGGCCATATGTTTCACTAGTGGCTTCTCTCAAGATAGCATAATTATTATGGTGGGTGAACAAATTACTGTCGAGCAATTGATAGAAAAGTACATAGTTATGAGAATATCTAGGCATGATCATGTATATAGGCATCACGTCCGCAACAAGTAGACCGACTCCTGCCTGCATCTACTACTATTACTCCACACATCGACCGACTCCTGCCTGCATCTAGAGTATTAAGTTCATAATGAACAGAGTAATGCATTAAGCAAGATGACATGATGTAGAGGGATAAACTCAAGCAATATGATATAAACCCCATCTTTTTATCCTCGATGGCAACAATACAATACGTGCCTTGCTGCGCCTGCTGTCACTGGGAAAGGACACCGCAAGATTGAACCCAAAGCTAAGCACTTCTGCCATTGCAAGAAAGATCAATCTAGTAGGCAAAATCAAACTAATAATTCGAAGAGACTTACAAAGATAACCAATCATACATAAAAGAATTTAGAGGAGATTCAAATATTTATCATAGATAAACTTGATAATAAACCCACAATTCATCGGATCTCGACAAACACACCGCAAAAGAGTTACATCGAATAGATCTCCAAGAAGAGGAAGGAGAACTTTGTATTGAGAGTCAAAGAGAGAGAAGAAGCCATCTAGCTAATAACTATGGACCCGAAGGTCTATGGTAAACTACTCACAACTCATCGGAGAGGCCTTGGAGATGATGTAGAGGCCCTCCGTGGTCGATTCCCCCACCGGCAGAGCACCGACGAAGGCTCCAAGATGGGATCTCGTGGATACAGAAGGTTGCAATGGTGGAAATAGTTTTTCATGGTGCTCCTGGATAGTTTCGAGGTACGAAGATATATATAGGCGAAGGAGGTAGGTCAGGGGAGCCACGAGGGGCCCACGAGGCAGTGGGCACGCCCACCCCCTTAGGGCGCCCCGGACACCCTCGTGTCCGCCTCGACTACTTCTTGACATCCACTCCAAGTCACTTGGATTGCGTTTGTTCCAAAAAGATCACTCCCGAAGGTTTCATTCTGTTTGGACTCCGTTTGATATTCCTTTTCTGCGAAACACCGAAATAGGCAAAAAAACAGCAATTCTGGCTCGGCCTTCGGTTAGTAGGTTAGCCCAAAAATGATATAAAATTGTAAACTAAAGACCATAAACATCCAAAACAGGTAATATAATAGTATGGAACAATAAAAAATTATAGATACGCTGGAGACGTATCAAGCATCCCCAAGCTTTCTTCCTGCTCGTCCTCGAGTAGGTAAATGATAAAAAACATATTTTTTGATGTAGAATGCTACCTAGCATATTTCTCAATGTATTTCTACTTGTTGTGGCATGAATGTTCAGATCCAAATGATTCAAAATAAAAGTTCATATTGATAAAAGAATAATAATACTTCAAGCATACTAACAAAGCAATCATGTCTTCTAAAAATAGCATGGCTAAAGAAAGCTATCCCTACAAAATCATATAGTCTGGCTATGCTCTATCTTCATCACACAAAATATTTAAATCATGCACAACCCCGATGGCAAGCCAAGCAATTGTTTCATACTCTAATGTTCTCAAACTTTTTCAACTTTCACGCAATACATGAGCGTGAGCCATGGACATAGCACTATATGTGGAGTAGAATGGTGGTTGTGGAGAAGACAAAAAGGAGAAGATAGTATCACATCAACTAGGCGTATCAACGGGCTATGGAGATGCCCATTAATAGATATCAATGTGAGTGAGTAGGTATTGTGTCGGGGATAACTGATCCACGAACACCTATGGGGCCGGTGGACCGGACCCCTTTCGGTTCGGCAGGGGGGCGGAGATCGCACGAAGAGCAGATCGAGGCGAGGCACACGAGCAGTTTACCCAGCTTTGGAGCTCTCCGGAGAGATAACACTCCTACTGCTGCTTGTCTGATTGTATTGAGTGGTGTTCTTGCTCTCGAGCGAGAGAGTGATGGGTTTTCTGGGCTACGAATGGATCAAAACCGACTGTCTGAGGCTCCAAACCGAACCGAACCCCCTCTACGTTGTGCATGGGCCTCCTTTTATATGCTAAAGGGGTCACCGACAGGTGGCAACGCAGAGGAGGGTAAAAACATAAAAAGCGAGGTAGTTGATACAGTTGCTTGTACAGTGCACCCTACCTAACCCTGACGGCAGGGGACAAGGGCATTAAATGCCCGTCTGAGTCGCCCGAACAGTGCAGAAAAGGACCGTTAGGGGCGCCACCGTTCGCCACGATGGTGATCTTGTCAGCTTCGCATGCCACTATGCACTGCTAGCTGCATAGCCTCCCGCCACGCGCGCCCGGAGAGGCCCCCAGAGCGACACGTTGGTGGGTGTGCTGGAGCGTGGACGCAGAGTGGCCGCCTGCCGCGGCAAGCACCTTGCCGCTGTCGTTATCTTCGCTGGGCCCAGAAGCTCGTCGCTCACCGGGCCTTGGTGTTCCTTGTTTAGTCTTCCCGGCAAGCTCCTCTTGCCGGGGCCTTGCTGCCTTGCCGGAGCGCGTGGCGCATCGCGGCAAGTTCCTTGGAGCGCCTCGGTTGGCCTTCCCGGCAAGCTCCTTTTGCCGGGGTCTTGTCTCCTTAGCTTCAATACTTTGTTCTTGGATGGCTCCAAGGGAACCTTGGGGGATCTTGGCGTTCGCCCGGCAAGCCTTTGCCGCGGGGTGCTGCAACTGCCCGTGCACAAGTTCGGGGTACTAGGGTACCCCTATTCTAGTACACCGACAGGAGCCCCCGGGCCTGGGCCAGACACGGTGCCGAGCGCTGTTGGGCCAGGCCCAAGACAGGGCACGGGCACACGCGGGCACGGGCACACGCGGGCTGGGCCACGCCAAATCTTGTTCCGTATCCACCGCACTCTCCCATAACATCACGCGTTGAATGCGGCATCGTGGGAGAGATCGTGGGTGGTTGTTTATTTGGAAGGCCGAAACGTCCGCCCCGTCAATCTTTATAAGCAGAGGAAACAGGGGCAGTTCGTTCCCCCTCGCTGGTTGCTGCTACTCCTTCTTCACAAACTCCGCCGCTCCCTCCTTCTTCTCGAAGCCGAGAGAGCAGCGTTCCGCCCCCCCCATTGCCACCAGCATCACCACACCGTCGGCCTTCTCCACCACCTCCGCCATGGCCCCGAAAGCCGACAAGGGAAAGGGCGTGAAGTCGGCCGAGGCGCAGCGGCTCGCGGCGCTGTGGAAGGAGCGGGCGATCTTCACCCCCCAGCTCGGCGTGCAGGAGCTGAGGGAGTACTTTTACCTCTTTTGGGTGACGGAGACGCGTGCACATCCGCGCACGAGGGTACTCCCGGCCGCTGCCTCGGGGTCGGCTCCAAATGGGTACCCGTTCTTCCCGCTATTCTTCTATTGCGGGCTCTGCCCACCCTTCTCGGAGTTCTTTTGTGACATTATGAACACATATGGCTTCCGCCTCCTTGACTTCACCCCCAATGCTATCCTGACCATGGCAGTTTTCGCACACTTGTGCGAAAACTTTGTCGGAGTCCACCCTAGTGTAGCCCTTTTCCGCCATTACTTCATGCCTCGGGTAGAGAGAGGAGAGCCGCTTGCCGGAGGGATTGCTTGGATCTCGAGAGTCGGCAAGAAGGATGCGTACTTGGAGGGTGAGCTCCGCAGCAAGTGGGAGGAGTGGAGAGCGGAGTGGTGTTGGATCGTCGAGGAGGATCCGCAGCCCTTCACCGCTGTGCGCCAAACTCCAATAGTGCGCGGCAATGACTGGAGCAACATGGCCCCGGAAGACGAGAGGCTGAAGATCGCCATCACTAGGATTCTTCGCCTCAGGCTTGCCGGGCTCACCGTAGGTGCTGTCGGGGCAGATTTCCTCTGCTGCCGTATTGCCCCCCTGCAGGAGAGGAGGAGGCCCGCCTGGGAATTCAAGAATTCGGCGGACATCATGAGGCTGCGGCCGGGCCTCAACTACAACTTCACTGTCTTAGAGTTGGATGCAATGCTCTTGGAATTATTCAAACGCGACCCCCCAGCACCCATTCACACTGCCGAGGGGCGTAGTTCCTTTGTGCAATAACTCTTTGCTTGACCGGATCCGCGCCATGATGCCGTTGTGCGATTCACACGGCATCGTCCCCACTTGGCAAGAGCCTGCGGATGACGTTGTGCGAGTGTTCTTCGACACCTTGGAGGAATTGCCGGTCCGCGCTGACGAGCAGAAGAGCCTTACCCGTGACACCACCGACGAGGAGCTGCAACTCATCGCTACTAGGGCGGAAGAGGCTGCGGCCGCTGCTGCTGCGGGTGTGTTTGGGTTTACTGTGGAGGAGGCGGTGGCTGCAGAGGCGGCAAACCTTGCCGAACGCGCGGAGTTCATGGGCGAAGAGGAGCCTGCCGGTTTTGAAGCCGAGTCGACCGAGGCCGGCGAGGAGGAGGCTGAACCTTCAGAGAGCTTGCCGCAGGCGGAGCCCCCGGCCCCGCCAAGGAGGCGCCTTCGCAGGGCCGGGGACGCAGCGGGGCGGCAGCCGGCTCCACAGCCACCGAGCCGCACGACACGCTCTACCACGACAAGCAATGTTGCCGCGGGAGCGCCTCACGCAACAGCGGCAACTGGAGCGGGATCTTCCCGGGCCACCGCCACTGTCCCCGCCAAGCGGGCAAGGGATCCTACTCCTCCACCTCGCCGCACCGGAGAAGGGACGGACTTCGATCTTTCCGCGCTCAGCTCCGACGAGGAGGAAGAAGAGTGAGTTTCTTTGGTGCCCTTATAATCCTTCAATCTTGCTGTTTATATCTTGTATCTGACTTGCTCCAATCTGGACTCTTTTCTTTTCAGAACATTGGCCCAGAGAGCGGTGAAGAGGGCCAAGGCCGCGGTGATCGTCATCGAGGATGACCCTATCGCGTCGGTAGGAGGTGGGCCTGAGACCATCTTGACGGACCCGGCAATCACTCCTCGGAGCAGCCCCCAGCGCAGCCCCCAGCGTAAGTTCATAGTTTAGCCTTCTGCTATCGGGCGCGCTTGAGTGCTTTTTCTTTTGTTGATGTCTTGCTTGTTGACTTGTGCAGGAGCAGAGCAGCCTCATCAGGAGCGCCCGGAGGCCGGTCCCGAAGTGCCACCTGCTTCGACTGCACCGCCAAGGGAGGAGTCCCCGGCAAGGGAGCGCTCTCCGGCAAGGGGGGACTCTCCGGCAAGGGACGGCACTGCTGATCCTGCGGCGACCGAGGCCGCAACTGAAGATCTTGGCGCAGGTAATCCACTTGCCCAAAAACTTTCCCTTGGGTTCTGCTTCTTTCGTTTTTCCTTTCTTGGATTTTTTGATTGATTTTCCTCCCCTCTTCTTTCTTCAGACCCATCTTCGGCTGATCCAATGGAGACAGAGGGCGCCGGCGAGGAAGGTGCCGGTGCTGATGTGACCGCCGGCGAGGAGGCCGCCGGGGCTGCTGCTGCGGAAGCCGGCGAGGGGTCGGGCGATCGCACTGACGACCCTGAGGCCGCAGGAGCGCCGGGCGCTGCACCGACTGCCGAACCCTCTGCCGCTTCTGCGGAGCCGGGCTCCGAGGAGCCCCAGCCCGGCGCCTACTTGCAGGCCGGTGACAACATCTTCATCAAGCTACCCTGGGCGTCGAGCTCCAGGGCGCCGGTCGAGGGGGAGACTTTTGACGGGGAGGTGCTCGCCTCTGCCGGACTGTCATTGGTTGACGCGCCCGGCAGCAGCAGTGGCGAGCCTGAGGAGGAGCAACTGCTGCGGAAGCTGCTGTCACTCTACCGCACCCGGCAAGCCAAGCTGGCTTCTCGGGAAGCGCTTGTCACGAAGGCGGGAGTTGACATGGAGAAGCGCGCGGAGGAGCTCCGGGGACAAAATCAAGAAGCTCTTTGGTTCCTGGCGCAGGAGCGGGAGCGAGTAGACGAGGAGCGCACGGCCTTTCTTCTCGAGAAGGCCGAGGCTGAGGAGGAACAAAGGCTTGCTGCCGAGAAGCAGTCCGCGCGGAAAGGCAAGCTAGTGCAGCGGAAGTCCCACCTCGACAGCTACGAGGAAGAGCTTGCCGAGCGTGAGCGAGCACTTGGCGGGGCGCTCAAGGAGGCAAAGGACGCCGCGGCAACTGCAGAGGCCGCCAAGAAAGAGCTAGAGGAGAAGGTGGCGCAGCTAGAGGCCGACATTGGGAAGAGCGGCGAGGAGCTTGCCGCGCTCAAGCGTGAGCGCGAGAAGGATGCTGCCGCCCACGGTGAGCTGCAAGGCCTTCTCGCTGAGAGGGGCAAGGAGCTCAGTGCCGCCAAGGATTCCAAAGTAGACCTGGAGCTGAAGCTAGCCACGCTGACGCAGACGCTGGAGGCCACCAAGGAGCGGGAGAAGACCTTGGCGGAGAAGGTCAAGGCTGATGCGGCGTTGCTGGAGAGCATTGCAGTTACCCAGAACTCGTTCGGAGACACAGTGGAGCACTGGACCGAGGGTCTGGTGAACACTGCCGCCGTCATCAAGGAGGAGCTGGCGCAGCTGGGGATGGAGGATTTTGGGTATCCTTCCGACGAGAGCCTTCAACCCAGCGCCAAGCTCAGCTTATTCTTCAAGGGCGTGGTGACGGCACTCCAGCGGCTCCGGGAGAGGATCCCGAAGCAGCTGGCCGACGAGTGACGCAAAATCTGCGCCGGGGTTCTTCAGAAGGTGCTGATGAAGGTAGCCTTCCGCAATCCAGGCCTCAGCTTCACCAACGTCCTCAGGTCCTTGCCGCCTGACGCCGATCTGGATGCACTCAAGGCCCTTGTCGCACCCATTGTGGACAAGGTGAGCGAGATCAAGAGAGTCGAGGGCGGACGCGTAGATTAGGCCGCCCATTTCTTCTTTTCCCTTGTCGCTGCTAGTCATGTCATGAAAACAGTCTATTAGAGCCGCGACAAGTTATCTTTGTAATATAACTTTATTTCTGTTATCAATTGCAATGTTATTTCCTCTACTAGATTCCTTCCTTTGTATGTTTTCACCCTACGCTTTTAGGGAACTTGTCGGCGTGGGCGCCCGAGCCACGAGCGCTGAGTGCGGAACTTCAGCAGCCTGCTGGCGGCGCTGCTTCTGACAAGAAACCTTGTCGTGACTAGATGCAACACGCTTAAGCTGTTGAGCGGACTCGAAACAAAGTAAGGGCGCAACTAGCCACGAGTTGGTTCCTCCGCGCACAGGTTTTCCATACAAAGCAGGGTCGTTCGAGGAAGATAACTCAAAAATTTAAAAAAGTGATTGCTCAAACTTTGGCAACTTAGCTTTTCTGTCATTTTCTTCCCGGTAAGGCAAGTCCTTGTTTGAACGACGCCTGGCCCATACCACAATATTCTCCTTCCCCCCGGCAAACTTGTGTGCGAGAGAACCTTCTTTTCCTTTAAAAGAAAAAGAAAGAAGAGAAAATAATAATATGGAGCTCTTCGGCTCGTTACTGCTTACCGGATGTAAGTGCTGCACAAAGTGTCAGATAATCACATGCAAGAAAGGAACTAACGCATGAAATGGACAAGCTGTGCGGAGCACATAGGGTTTTACTTATGCACGGGATCTGCGCCCGGCTTTGTACAAAGGATTACATGCAACAGCGGCAAGACTTGTACAAAAGGTGGTTGCCGGAATGGGTTCCGACAACCGCGCCTTATGGGAAAAACTTACGAAGATGTTCTATGTTCCAGGAGTTGCTCACTGGAATGCCATCTTCGGTCTCAAGGCGTACAGCGCTAGGCCTTGTGACTCGTCTCACCCGATAAGGGCCTTCCCACTTCGGCGTCAACTTGTTGGAATTCTTGGCGGACTGAACGCGCCGAAGAACAAGGTCGCCTTCCTCGAAGCTTCTGGCTTTAACTTTGCGGCTATGATAGCGGCGCAAAGCTTGCTGGTATCGAGCAGCTCGTACAGCAGCCTGAAGACGATCTTCCTCAAGGAGCAGCGCGTCGTCTTGCCGCAGCTGTTCTTGCTCAAGCTCATCGTAAGCGAGCACTCGAGGTGATCCGTACATGAGTTCCGTGGGGAGAACTGCCTCTGCTCCATAAACTAGAGCGAAAGGTGTCTGGCCAGTGGCTCGATTTGGCATCGTTCTGATCGACCAAAGAACCACCGGCAGCTCCTCGATCCAGTTCCTTCCTCACCTGTGCAGCCTGTCGAAAGTTCTGGTCTTGAGTCCGCGCAGCACTTCAGCATTTGCCCTCTCTGCTTGACCGTTGCTTCTCGGATGAGCAACAGAAGCGAAGCAGACCTTGGCGCCAAGGTCTTGGACGTACTGCATGAAGGTGCGGCTCGTGAATTTCGTGCCGTTGTCGGTGATGATCCTGTTAGGGATCCCGAAACGGCAAACAATCGACCTGAAGAACTTGACTGCTGACTATGCTGTCACCTTCCTCACTGGCTGCACTTTCGGCCACTTTGTGAACTTGTCGATTGCGACGTACAAGTACTCAAAGCCCCCGACAGCTCGGGGGAAGGGGCCGAGAATATTGAGCCCCCAGACCGAAAATGGCCAAGATAAAGGGATTGTCTGGAGAGCTTGAGCTGGCTGGTGTATCTGTTCGGAGTGGAACTGGCACGCTTCACACTTGGTTACTTGTGCAGTTGCATCCTGGAGGGCTGTCGGCCAAAAGAAACCTTGCCGGAAAGCTTTGCCGGCAAGTGCTCTTGCGCCAATGTGGTGGCCACATATGCCTCCATGTATCTCCGCCAACAGCTTTTGTCCATCTTCCCGGCGAATACACTTCAATTTCACACCGTTGAGTCTTCTTCTGTACAGTATGCTATCGACAAACTGGTACATACTTGACTGCCGGGCTACTCTTTCCGCTTCTTCTTGCTCTTCGGGAAGTTCTCCTGTCTGAAGGAAATGGACAATCTGCTGTGCCCATGCTGGAGCTTGTGGCTCGACAACAAGGGCTAAAGGCACATCTGCTGCTGCGGGAACGTCCGCTTCTACGGCAAGGGCTTGCGACCCTGCCGGAGCTTGATGTTCCCCGACAAGCTTGCCAGAGCAAAACTTGTCAGGAGCGTCTGCTTCAACGGAACAAACCATAAGGCTTGCCGGAGCAGACTGCCCCTCAGCATCCTTGGTGTTGATTTTGGGGACTTTCTTGGCGGCGGCTTCGGGGAGCTCTGCCGGAAAGTAGTCGCCGGAAACCAACTTCCTCTTCTTGCTTTGTCTAGTTGATGGTGCTACGGATGGTTGAGTCAACTTAAGCACAAAGATCCCCGGTTCCACAGGTAACTTTAGTGCGGCGCACTTTGACAGGCCATCAGCAATATCATTCTGAGCTCTTGGGATATGCTCCATTTGTAGGCCGTCAAAGTGCTCCTCTAGCTTCCTCACTTCATCGACATACGCTTCCATCAACGGACTCTGGTAGTTCTTGTTCACTTGTCGGACGACAAGCTGTGAGTCACCCCTGACAATGAGCTTCTTGATCCCAAGGTCTGCTGCGATTCTGAGACCGGCAAGCAATCCTTCATACTCTGCAGTATTGTTGGTTGCCTGCTCTTTGGGAAAGTGCATCTGGACTACGTACTTGAGGTGCTCTCCGGTGGGTGCGACAAGCAGCATGCCTGCACCGGCGCCTTGCAGCGAGAAGGCACCGTCAAAGTACATCAGCCACTCTTTGCTTGCCTCTTTGACGGGGATGCTCGTTTCTGGAATTTCTTCATCTGGGGTTGGCGTCCACTCTGCTATGAACTCTGCCAATGCTCTGCTTTGGATAGTTGAGGTGCTCTCAAACTTGAGGCCAAAGCTTGACAATTCCAGCACCCACTCAACAATCCTGCCTGTTGCTTATGGATTTTGCAGTATCCTCTTCAGCGGAAAGCGAGTGACGACTGTGATCTCATGTGCTTGGAAGTAATGGCGCAGCTTTCTTGAGGCCATGAGGAGGCCGAAAAGCAACTTCTGCACACCAGAGTACCTTGATCTAGCCCCCTGCAGAAGAGAACTGACAAAGTAAACTGGGCGCTGCACCATTCTCCTTGGCATCTTATCATGTTCTTGCGCAAACTCGTGTTTGTCGGGACCAGAGCTTGTCGGCGAAGCCCCCTGCTTGTCGCTGGATGGATCTGCCGTGGTTGCTGGCTCATCATCCGCCTCCCTCTCCGCCACTAACGCAGCACTAACCACTTGATTGGTTGCTGCTATATACAGCAGCAACTTCTCCTGCGGCTTAGGTTCGACAAGTGTTGGAGTGGAGGACAGGTATCCCTTCAAGTCCTGCAACGCAGCCTCCGCTTCCGGAGTCCATTTCATTGGACCTGCCTTTTTCAAAATTTTGAAAAATGTCAGGGCGCGCTCAGCAGATCTAGAGATAAACCTGCTGAGAGCAGCCACGCAACCGGCAAGCCTTCGTACATCCTTGACGCGCTTTGGTGCTTCGATCTGCTCGATGGCTTTGATCTTGTCGGGATTGGCTTCAATTCCCCGCTGAGACACGAAGAACCCGAGAAGCTTGCCGGAAGGGACTCCAAACACGCACTTCTCGGGGTTAAGCTTGAGGTTGATCTTGCGCAGGTTTGCAAATGTTTCGTCTAAATCTTGAACCAGGGTCGCCTTGTTCTTGCTTTTGACCACTATGTCATCCATGTAAGCTTCCACGTTTCTGTGTATTTGTGGCTCAAAAGCATGGTGGACTACCCTTGTGAATGTTGAACCAGCATTCTTCAAACCGAAAGGCATCCGTATGAAGCAGTACGTGCCACACGGGGTGATAAATGCGGTTTTCTCTTCATCTTCTTCTGCCATGAAGATCTGATGGTACCCTGAGTATGCATCAAGAAATGAAAGCAAATCACATCCGGCTGTGGAGTCAACAATCTGGTCAATACGCGGCAAGGGAAATGGGTCCTTGGGACAAGCTTTATTAACATCAGTGAAGTCAATACAAAGTCTCCACTTCCCGTTAGCTTTGCGCACAACAACAGGATTGGCCAACCACGTGGGATGGAGTACTCCTCTGACAAGGCCTGCTGCTTCCAACTTCTTGATTTCTTCTGCGGTGAATTCTTGGCGCTCTACTGCCTGCTTCCTGACTCTCTGCTTGACGGGCCGCGCATGAGGACAGACGGCAAGGTGGTGCTCAATTACTTTCCTGGGAACACCGGGGATATCAGACGGTTGCCACGCAAACACGTCGACATTCGCCCGCAGGAAAGCAACGAGCGTGCTTTCCTATTTGGGGTCAAGAGTGGCGCTGATGGTGAAGGTACCACCAGTGCCATCCTCCTTGGCGGACATCTTCTTAGGCTCAGGTGGAGCTGCCATTGCTTTCTTACACTTGCCGGTGGAGCTCGATGGTGCATCCTCGACGGTAGCGCAGCACTCCGAAGAGGTGCGCTTGCCGGAGTGGGCATCAGAGCTCTTGCCGGACTTGGTCTTCTTCTTCCCCCTGGGAGCTTCAGCGGCAAGTGTCCTTCGTTCTGCTGCAGCTGCTGCTTCCCGGTAGATCTTGTCGGCACAGATAAGAGCATCCTTCTTGTCGCCAGGGACAGAGATGACACTTATTGGGCCTGGCATTTTCAGTATGTTGTACACATAGTGAGAGGCTGCCATGAACTTGGCGAGTGCCGGACGACCAAGGATTCCATTGTAATGTAATGGAATTTCGGCAACGTCAAACGTGACCCTCTCAGTCCTGAAGTTCAGCTCACTGCCAAATGTTACCGGCAACGTGATCTTTCCCTTTGGCTTGCTCCTTCCCGGGTTGATTCCTTGAAATGTGCCGGTCTCTTCGAGCTCGCTGTCAGAGATCTGGAGCTTCTGGAGCACCGCAGAGGAGATCAGGTTCAAGCCGGCCCCGCCGTCAACTAGCATCTTAGTGACCTTGAGGTTGCGGATTGTTGGTGAAACCAACATCGGCAAGCACCCGACCGTAGTTATGCGATCCGGGTGGTCCTCAATATCAAAGATGATAGGCGTGCCGGACCATTTCAGAGGCTTGCGTGACTCGACGGGTGGTTCTACTGCATTAACTTCCCGCACCCACTGTTTGAGCTGGCAGTGCGAGGCATGCAGAGAAGCACCACCGTCAACGCACAGGACCTCTGTGGCTTTCTGGAACTCTTGCTCATCAGTCTCCTCATCATCCATATCTTCATCGTCGCTGTCTTCTTCATCCTTGTCGCGGCCGCAAGGAGGTCTGTCTCCTTGCCGCTGCTTGGCCTTGCCGCGGCGTCCTCCTCGGCCGGGACGTTTCTTGCCGGACCCACCAGCTCCTTCCTGGGCCTTCTCTTTGTCGCGCCGCTCGTATTCAGCTTTCTGTTGCTCAACAAGCTGCTCGACTCTCTTACAGTTTTGAAGATCATGGCCCTTGGTGCGGTGAATCTTGCAATGCTGCTTGTTGGTGCCGTCTTGCTTGTCGGTGACCGCCACCTCCGCGGCAACCTCCTTGCCGGAGTTACCAGTTTTGGCTTCCTTGGCGCCGCCACCGTTGCTGGACTGCTCAACAACTAGCACTTCTTTGCCTTTCCTCCTTCTGTTGTTCCGCTGCCGGTTTCTCTTTGTTGGGGCAGCATCTTCACTGTCAGATCCTCCCGCTCCTATATTTTCTCCGGGGAGTCTCCTCCCTTCCTCAGCGCGCGCACACTTGTCGGCTAGTGCATATAACTCACTGACGTCCCTGATCTTGCACATCGCCATTTCCTCCCGCATCCTGCGGTTCCGCACGTTCTGATGGAACGCGCTGATCACCGCGGCAGGGTGGACGTCTGGGATGTTGTGCTGCACACTACTGAATCTCTGAATGTACTTGCGCAAGGGCTCTCCTTCCTTCTGGGCGAGCAGGTGAAGATCACTCTCCTGGCCATGAGGCTTGTGTCCGCCTGTAAAGGCACCGACAAACTGATGGCACAGATCAGCCCAAGAGGATATGGAGTTGTCCGGCAAGTGCATGAGCCAGGATCTGACGTTGGGCTTGAGCACCAGCGGGAAGTAGTTGGCAAGGATCTTGTCATCTCGTCCCCCGGCAGCTTGCACGGCAATGGTGTAGATGCTGAGGAACTCTGACGGATGCGTCTTGCCGTCGTACTTCTCCGGTACGTCTAGCTTGAAGTTCTTTGTACTGGGCCACTGGACTTGCCGCAGCTCATGAGTGAACGCAGGACAACCTACCGCATACGGCAGATCGCCTGGTTCCCCTGGCGCATGCATGTCAACAGAGGGCCCAGAGCGCTTGTCGGATTGATGTCGCGCTTCTCTTCGGCGCTAGATGCGGGTTCGAGCGTCTTCTTGTTGTCGATCATGAAGAACTTGGCGCTGATCGCGACGAGCTCATGGATCCGACGATGCAGTGGAGTCGCTGTCGAGGTGGATCCAGCGAGTCGGCGATCTTGGCCTTCAGGGCGGTGATTGCATGGTAGTTGCACCTCCGCCCATTTCGTCGCCACCGGCTCGCGTCCAGCGGTCCTGCCGCGGCGGCGACGCGCTCGGCCGCCGTGGAGTGTCGCCGTTGGCGTAGCCGATGAGGCTCTGAATGGTGACTCTCCATTCGTCGATCTTGTCCGACGTTGGAGGGTAATCTAGGAGAAGTTGAGCTCGCGCCAAAGCTTCTGCTGGAGTGGTGGGTGGCAGTGGCGGACGACGTGAGGAGCGGGACGTGCTCGAACTTCTAACTATGTTAGAAGGAGCAGTATCCCGTCCAGGCGACCGTGCCCCGCTCGTGCCAGCACGCTGGCGTGCATGCTGGTCTTGAGCGGCCCGAGATCCACCAGCTTGGTCTTGGGCTATCATGCGTATGGCATTACTAGTGCCATGACGTTGTTGATCTTGCGCCTCCTGAGAGTGGCGTGGAACATGTACAATCGCCGAGGTTTGAGCAGCCTTGTTCTTGGACCTGGCGGCATCACGGGCTTCCTCGTCGACGTCCTTTCTTCTGCCGACGTCCATCCCACCACTCGTTTGCTCCAACGGTGGCGGAAGTGACGTGGATGGAGCGGCCGCCGCCGAAGTCTTCTTCTTCGGTGGCATGTTGATGAAGGGAATAAGGATCTAGCTCGTGTGAATGCCGGATCTGGTTCACACAATCTCGACACCCCCTACCTGGCGCGCCAAAGATGTCGGGGATAACTGATCCACGAACACCTATGGGGCCGGCGGACCAGACCCCTTTCGGTTCGGCAGGGGGGCGGAGATCGCACGAAGAGGAGATCGAGGCGAGGCACACGAGCAGTTTACCCAGCTTCGGAGCTCTCCGGAGAGATAACAGTCCTACTGCTGCTTGTCTGATTGTATTGAGTGGTGTTCTTGCTCTCGAGCGAGAGAGTGATGGGTTTTCTGGGCTACGAATGGATCAAAACCGACTGTCTGAGGCTCCGAACCGAACCGAACCCCCTCTACGTTGCGCATGGGCCTCCTTTTATATGCTAAAGGGGTCACCGACAGGTGGCAACGCAGAGGAGGGTAAAAACGTAAAAAGCGAGGTAGTTGATACAGTTTCTTGTACAGTGCACCCTACCTAACCCTGACGGCAGGGGACAAGGGCATTAAATGCCCGTCTGAGTCGCCCGAACAGTGCAGAAAAGGACCGTTAGGGGCGCCACCGTTCGCCACGATGGTGATCTTGTCAGCTTCGCATGCCACTGCGCACCGCTGTCTGCACAACCTCCCGCCACGCGCGCCCGGAGAGGCCCCCAGAGCGACACGTTGGTGGGTGTGCTGGAGCGTGGACGCAGAGTGGCCGCCTGCCGCGGCAAGCACCTTGCCGCTGTCGTTATCTTCGCTGGGCCCAGAAGCTCGTCGCTCACCGGGCCTTGGTGTTCCTTGTTTAGTCTTCCCAGCAAGCTCCTCTTGCCGGGGCCTTGCTGCCTTGCCGGAGCGCGTGGCGCGTCACGGCAAGTTCCTTGGAGCGCCTCGGTTGGCTTCCCGGCAAGCTCCTTTTGTCGGGGTCTTGTCTCCTTAGCTTCAATACTTTGTTCTTGGATGGCTCCAAGGGAACCTTGGGGGATCTTGGCGTTCGCCCGGCAAGCCTTTGCCGCGGGGTGCTGCAACTGCCCGTGCACAAGTTTGGGGTACTAGGGTACCCCTATTCTAGTACACCGACAGATTGCCATGCAACGGATGCACTAGAGCTATAAGTATATGAAAGCTCAAAAAGAAACTAAGTGGGTGTGCATCCAACTTGCTTGCTCACGAAGACATAGGGCATTTTGAGGAATCTCATCACTGGAATATACAAGACAAGTTCTATAATGTAAAATTCCCACTAGTATATGAGAGTGACAATATAGGAGACTCTCTATCATGAAGATCATGGTGCTACTTTGAAGCACAAGTGTGGAAAAGGATAGTAACATTGTCCCTTCTCTCATTTTGTCTCATTTTTTTTTATTTTGGTGGGCTTCTTTGGCCTCTTATTTTATTTGGGCTTCTTTGGCCTCTTTTATTTTTTTATAAAGTCTGAAGTCTCATCCCAACTTGTGGGGGAATCATAGTCTCCATCATCCTTTCCTCACTTGGGACAATGCTCTAATATGAATATCATCACACTTTTATTTACTTACAACTCGAGAATCACAACTCAATACTTAGAATAAAATATGACTATATGTAGATGCCTCCGGTGGTGTACTGGTATATGCAATGAATCAAGAGTGACATGTATGAAGAATTATCAAGGTGGCTTTGCCACAAATACAATGTCAACTACATGATCATGCAAAAGCAATATGACAATGATGGAGCGTGTCATAATAGACAGAATAGTGGAAAGTTGCATGGCAATATATCTCTGAATGGCTATGGAAATGCCATAATAGGTAGGTATGGTGGCTGTTTTGAGGAAGGAAAATGGTGTGTGTATAGTACCAGCGATAGTTGTGCGACACAAGAGAGGCTAGTAATAGTGGAAGGGTAAGAGTGCGTATAATCCATGGACTCAATATTAGTCATAAAGAACTCATATACTTATTGCAAAAATCTACAAGTTATTGAAACAAAGTACTACGTGCATGCTCCTAGGGGTATAGATTGGTAGGAAAAGACCATCGCTCGTCCCCGACCGCCACTCATAAGGAAGACAATCAAAAAATAAATTGTGCTCCAACTTCATCACATAACGGTTCACCATACGTGCATGCTATGGGAATCACAAACTTCAAAACAAGTATTCCTAAAATTCACAATTTATCCACTAGCATGACTCTAATATTACCACCTTTTTATCCTAAAACAACTATTAAGCATCAAGTTGACCATAGTATTCAATTCACTTCCTATGATAGTTTTTATTATACCCAACTTGGATGCCCATCATTCCAGGACCAATTTTATAACCATAGCAAATACCATGCTGTTCTAAAAGACTCTCAAAATAATATAAGTGAAGCATGAGAGATCAATAATTTCTACAAAATAAAATCACCACCATGCTCTAAAAAGATATAAGTGAAGCACTAGAGCAAAACTGCATAGCTGAAAAGATATAAGTGAAGTACATAGAGTATTCTAATAAATTCCGAACCATGTGTGTCTCTCCCAAAAGGTTTGTACAGAAAGGATGATCGTGGTAAACTAAAAATCAAAGACTCATATCATACAAGACGCTCCAAGCAAAACACATATCATGTGGCGAATAAAAATATAGCTCCAAGTAAAGTTACCGATAGACGAAGACGAAAGAGGGGATGCCTTCCGGGGCATCCCCAAGCTTAGGCTTTTGGTTGTCCTTGAATATCTTGGGGTGCCATGGGCATCCACAATCTTAGGCTTTTTCTACCCCTTATTCCATAGTCCATCAAATCTTTACCCAAAACTTGAGAACTTCACAACACAAAACTCAACAGGAAATCTCATAAGCTCCGTTAGTGCAAGAAATAAAAACCACCACATAAGGTACTGTAATGAACTCATTATTTATTTATATTGATGTTAAACCTACTGTATTCCAACTTCTCTATGGTTCATACCCCCCCGATACTAGCCATAGATTCATCAAAATAAGCAAACAACACACGAAAAACAGAATCTGTGAAAAACAGAACAGTCTGTAGCAATCTGTAACTTTAGAATACTTATAGAACTCTAAAATTCCTACCAAAATAGTAAGTCCTAGGTAATTTTTCTATTGATCTACTGCAAAAATAATCAACTCAAAATCACGTTTCTGTGATTTATTAAATTTTTCTAGTGAGCGCAAAGTTTCTGTTTTTCGGCAGAATCAAATTAACTTTCACCCAAGATGATCCTATAGGTTCTACTTGGCACAAACACTAATTAAAACATAAAACCACATCTAACCAGAGGCTAGATTAATTAATTATTACTAAACAGGAACAAAAATCAAAGAAAATAAAATAAAATTGGGTTGCCTCCCAACAAGCACTATCGTTTAACGCCCCTAGCTAGGCATAAAAGTGAGGATAGATTTAAGAATTGCCATCTTTGGCATTCAATTCATAAGTGGATCGCATAATAGATTCATAAGGTAATTTGATTTTATTTCTAGGAAAGTGTTCCATGCCTTTCCTTAACAGAAATTGGAATCTAATATTTCCTTCCTTCATATCAATAATTGTACCAATCGTTCTAAGGAAAGGTCTACCAAGAATAATAGGACATGAAAGATTGCAATCTATATCAAGAACGATAAAATCTATGGGCACATAATTCCTATATGCAACAATAATAACATCATTAATCCTTCCCATAGGTTTCTTAATTGTGGAATCCGCAAGGTGCAAATTTAAAGAGCAATCATCAAATTCACGGAAACCAAGCATATCACATAATTTTTTTGGAATCGTGGAAACACTAGCACCCAAATCACACAAGGCATATAATTCATGATCTTTTATTTTAATTTTTATTGTAGGTTCCCACTCATCATAAAGTTTTCTAGGGATAGAAACTTCTACTTCAAGTTTTTCTTCATAAGATTGCATCAAAGCATCAACGATATGTTTAGTAAAAGCTTTATTTTGGTTGTAAGCATGAGGAGAATCCAACACGGATTGCAACAAGGAAATACAATATATTAAAGAACAATTATCATAATTAAATTCCTTGAAATCCAAAGTAGTGGGTTCATTGCTATGTAAAGTTTTAATCTCTCCAATCCCACTTTTACCAATTTTAGCATCAAGATCAAAATACTCCAAATCATCGGAACGCCTTTTAACTAAAGTTGATTCATCTCCAGT
The DNA here is from genome assembly GCF_002162155.2 of Triticum dicoccoides. NCBI lineage: Eukaryota > Viridiplantae > Streptophyta > Magnoliopsida > Poales > Poaceae > Triticum > Triticum dicoccoides. The sequence goes on along the minus strand of NC_041383.1, from coordinate 187,714,771 downwards.
CCCATCATTATTAAGATTCATATTGCAAAACAAAGATTTAATAGGAGACACATCAATAACTTTTATATCTTCATCATTATTTTCATGAAAACTAGAAGAACACGCTCTTAGCCTCTTACAAAGCAATCTTTCTTAGCACGCATCCTAGCGGTTCTTTCTTTGCACTCATCAATGGAAATTCTCATGGCTTTGAGAGACTCATTGATATCATGCTTAGGTGGAATAGATCTAAGTTTCAAAGAATCAACATCAAGAGAAATTCTATCCACGTTCCTAGCCAATTCATCAACTTTAAGAAATTTTTCTTCAAGCAAAGCATTGAAATTCTGTTGAGAATTCATAAATTCTTTAACACTAATCTCAAAATCAGAGGGCATCTTATTAAAATTTCCATAAGAGTTGTTGTAGGAATTACCATAATTATTAGAGGAATTACTAGGAAATGGCATAGGATTAAAGTTTCCTCTATACGCGTTGTTACCAAAATTATTCCTACCAACAAAATTCACATCCAAAGATTCATTATTATTATTATCAATCAAAGTAGACAAAGGCATATCATTAGGATCAATAGGAGCACTCTTAGTAGCAAACAATTTCATAAGTTCATCCATCTTTCCACTCAAAATATTAATTTCTTCTATAGCATGAACTTTTTTACTAGTAGATCTTTTGGTGTGCCATTGAGAATGATTAACCATAATATTATCAAGGCATTTTGTAGCTTCTCCTAAAGTGATTTCCATAAAAGTGCCTCCCGTGGACGAATCTAAGAGATTTCTAGAAGCAAAATTCAATCCGGCATAAATTTTTTGTATGAACATCCATAGATTCAAACCATGAGTAGGAAAATTGTGAATCATTAATTTAATTCTTTCCCAATATTGGGCAACATGCTCATGATCAAGTTGTTTAAAATTCATAATATCATTTCTAAGAGAGATGATCTTAGAGGGAGGAAAATATTTAGAGATAAAAGCATCTTTGCACTTATTCCAAGAATCAATACTATTTTTAGGCAAAGATGAAACCAAGTTTTAGCACGTTCTGTAAGTGAAAATGGAAATAACTTCAATTTAACAATATCATTATCCATATCTTTCTTCTTTTGCATATCACACAAATCCACAGAGATGTTTAGATGAGTAGCGGCATCTTCACTAGGAAGGCCGGAGAATTGATTTTTCATAACAAGATTCAACAAAGCAGCATTGATTTCACAAGATTCAGCATCATTAAGAGGAGAAATCAGAGTGCTAAGGAAATCATTATTATTGGTATTGGAAAAGTCACACAATTTGATATTATCTTGAGCCATCGTGACAAGTAATCCAACACACAAGCACACAAAAGGCAAGCGAAAAAGAGGAGAATGGAAAAGAGAGGGCGAATAAAACGACAAGGGTGAAGTGGGGGAGAGGAAAGCGAGAGGCAAATGGCAAATAATATAATGCGAGGGAGATGAGTTTGTGATGGGTACTTGGTATGTCTTGACTTGAGCGAAGACCTCCCCGGCAACGGTGCCAGAAATCCTTCTTGCTACCTCTTGAGCATGCGTTGGGTTTTCCCTTGAAGAGGAAAGGATGATGCAGCAAAGTAGCGTAAGTATTTCCCTCAGTTTTGAGAACCAAGGTATCAATCCAGTTGGAGGGTCCTCCCAAGTCCCACGCGCCTACACAAACAAACAAGAACCTCGCAACCAACGCGATAAAGGAGTTGTCAATCCCTTCACGACCACTTGGGAAAGTAAGATCTGATAGAGATAATATGATAAGATAAATATTTTTGGTATTTTTATGATATAGATTGAAAAGTAAAGATTGCAAAATAAAGTAGATTGGAAACTTATATGATAGAGAATAGACCCGGGGGCCATAGGTTTCACTAGTGGCTTCTCTCAAGATAGCATAATTATTACGGTGGGTGAACAAATTACTGTCGAGCAATTGATAGAAAAGTGCATAGTTATGAGAATATCTAGGCATGATCATGTATATAGGCATCACGTCCGCAACAAGTAGACCGACTCCTGCCTGCATCTACTACTATTACTCCACACATCGACCGACTCCTGCCTGCATCTAGAGTATTAAGTTCATAAGAATAGAGTAACGCATTAAGCAAGATGACATGATGTAGAGGGATAAACTCAAGCAATATCATATAAACCCCATCTTTTTGTCCTTGATGGCAACAATACAATACATGCCTTGCTGCCCCTGCTATCACTGGGAAAGGACACCGCAAGATTGAACCCAAAGCTAAGCACTTCTCCCATTGCAAGAAAGATCAATCTAGTAGGCCAAACCAAACTGATAATTCGAAGAGACTTACAAAGATAACCAATCATACATAAAAGAATTCAAAGGAGATTCAAATATTTCTCATAGATAAACTTGATCATAAACCCACAATTCATCGGATCGACAAACACACCGCAAAATAGTTACATCGAATAGATCTCCAAGAAGAGGAAGGAGAACTTTGTATTGATAATCAAAGAAAGAGAAGAAGCCATCTAGCTAATAACTATGGACTCAAAGGTCTGTGGTAAACTACTCACAACTCATCGGAGAGGCCTTGGAGATGGTGTAGAGGCCCTCCATGGTCGATTCCCCCTCTGATGGAGCACCGACGAAGGCTCCAAGATGGGATCTCACAGATACAGAAGGTTGCGGTGATGGAAATAGTTTTTCATGGTGCTCCTGGATGATTTGGGGTACGAAGATATATATAGGTGAAGGAGGTAGGTCAGGGGAGCCACGAGGCAGGGGGCGCGTCGGCCACCCTCGTGGCCGCCTCGACTGCTTCTTGACGTCCACTCCAAGTCTCCTGGATTGCGTTTGTTCCAAAAAGATCGCTCCCGAAGGCTTCATTCTGTTTGGACTCCGTTTGATATTCCTTTTCCGTGAAACACTGAAATAGGCAAAAAAAACAGCAATTCGGGCTAGGCCTCCGGTTAGTAGGTTAGTCCCAAAAATGATATAAAAGTTTAAAGTAAAGCCCATAAACATCCAAAACAGGTAATATCATAGCATGGAACAATCAAAAAATATAGATACATTGGAGACGTATCACATATCAACGGGCTATGGAGATGCCCATCACTAGATTTCAATCCGAGTGAGTAGGGATTGCCATGCAACAGATGCACTAGAGCTATAAGTTTATGAAAGCTCAAAAAGAAACTAAGTGGGGTGTGCATCCAACTTGCTTGCTCATGAAGACCTAGGGCATTTGAGGAAGCCCATCATTTGAATATAAGAGCCAAGTTCTATAATGAAAAATTCCCACTAGTACATGAAAATGATATCATAGGAGACTCTCTATCATGAAGATCATGGTGCTACTTTGAAGCACAAGTGCGGCAAAATGATAGTAGCATTGCCCCTTCTCTATTTTTCTCTCATTTTTTTGTCTTTTTTTGGCCTTCTGTAGGATCAAAAGTATGTCTAGAGGGGGGTGATTAGACTACTTGACCAAATAAAAACCTAGCCTTTTCCCAATTTGAGTTCTTGGTAGATTTTAATAACTTAGCACAAGTCAAGCAATCTTAACACAATTCAAGCAAGCATGCAATGAGTATATAAGCAGCGGAAAGTAAAGCATGCAACTTGCAAGAATGTAAAGGGAGGGGTTTGGAGAGTGCAAACGCAATAGGAGACATGTATGTTTTTGTCGTGGTTCCGATAGGTGGTGCTATCGTACATCCACGTTGATGGAGACTTCAACCCATGAAGGGTAACGGCTTCGCGAGTCCACGGAGGGCTCCACCCATGAAGGGTCCATGAAGAAGCAACCTTGTTTATCCCACCATGGCCGTCGCCGGCGAAGGATTTGCCTCACTAGGGTAGATCTTCATGAAGTAGGCGATCTCCTTGCCCTTACAAACTCCTTGGTTCAACTCCACAATCTTGACGGAGGCTCCCAAGTGACACCTACTCAATCTAGGAGACACCACTCTCTAAAAGGTAATAAATGGTGTGTTGATGATGAACTCCTTGCTCTTGTGCTTCAAATGATAGTCTCCCCAACACTCAACTCTCTCTCACAGGATTTGTATTTGGTGGAAAGAAGATTTGAGTGGAAAGCAACTTGGGGAAGGCTAGAGATCAAGGTTTATGTGGTAGGAATGGAATATCTTGATCTCAACACAAGTGTAGGTGGTTCTCTCTTAGAAAATGTATGTTGGAAGTGTAGGCATGTTCTGATGGCTCTCTCCATGAATGAAGAGTGGGTGGAGGGGTATATATAGCCTCCACACACAATCTAACCGTTACACACAACTTACCAAACTTGGTGGGACCGAATCATGAAACTTGGTCAGACTGATTTAGTTCATAATGTGACCGTTAGGTATTTCGGTGGGACCGACATGTCAACTCGGTGGGACTGATATTGTTAGGGTTAGGGCATAACGTAATCTCGGTGAGACCGATTACACAAACTCGGTGAGACCGATTTTGGTAATAGACAAACAGAGAGTTGGTCAAGCAAACTCGGTGGGACCAATTCGCTCATCTCGGTTGGACAAAAACATTACGAAGGGGAAACAAAGAGTTTGCATTGCAATCTCAGTGGGACCGATCGCTCATCTCGGTTTGACCGAAACATTATGAAGGGAAACAGAGAGATTACAATCCCATCTCGGTGAGACCGAGATCCCTATCGGTGAGACCGAAAAGACTAGGGTTTCTGGCAGTGGCTATGTCATCTGAACTCGGTGGTGCCGGATAGAAATTTTTGGTGGGGCCGAGTTTGACTTTTGGTTTGGGACATATGTGGATGTGAGAAAGTAGTTGAGGGTTTTTGGAGCATATCACTAAGCGCTTTGAGCAAGCAAGCCATTAAGCAACACCTCATCCCCTCTTAATAGTATTGACTGTCCTATTGACTCAATGTGATCTTGGATCACTAAAAGTAAAATGTAGAGTCTTGTGATTTGAGCTTGAGCCAATCCTTTTGTCCTTAGCATTTCGAGGGGTCCATGTTTCTCATCCATGCCATGCCACACATTGAGCTTTCCTGAAATATTTATCTTGAAATAGCATTAGCTCAATGAGCTATATGTTGTTAGGAATGACCAAAACCACCCAGGGATAGTTGCACTTTCAATCTCCCCCTTTTTGGTAATTGATGACAACATATATATCAAAGCTTCGACAAATGATAATAAGATTGAATAACATCGTCGCTTTGAGAAGTATGTGATAAGCAAGATCTCCCCCTAAATTTATCAATTATTTAAAATTTGATTTGGACTGCAAATGCACAATGTGTTAGGATCATCGGTTACTCTTTCATGTCACATACATCTTGGTGGAGTGCTCAAAATGATAGAAGTAAAGCATGCACTCTTCACCAAGCAAGTGAATGATCATCTAAGTATATAAGAGATAATACCATCCAAAAAGCATTAAGGGTAGCATATGATCAAACACATGATTAAACAAGTAAACAAGTAGCTCACAAGCACACAAACAAGAGGTTCAACCAAAAACAAGAGAGATAAAAAGCAACACTCTCTCTCGAAGCCTATGATCTATACATTTTCTCCCCCTTTGGCAACAAGTTACCAAAAAGTTCATAAAAATGCATAGTGCTAAACGACTCTCAGGATTGGTCTTCATGTGGTGGCGTAGAGATGACTCCAAGGATGAAAGCTTCTGTTGATGTAGTTGGAGCTGGTGGAGTGGTTGTGGGAGCTGGAGGTACTGAAGCTGTGGCTGCTGGTGCAGATGTAGTAGCTCTTGTGTCTGGAACAGGCACTGCAGCAGATCTCTGACTCTTGGGCACTCTAGTGAAAGCATCTGTACTAGACTTGCCCTTCTTCTCCTCCACTTCCTCCTAAAGTTGCTCAACTACTGACTGGATCTCAGTTACCTTGACGTCAAGATCATAGAATTTTTGCTCAATGATCCTCTCCAAACTCTCCTGGTTTTGAGTCAGGGTGGCCAAGCCCTTCTCAATCCTAGAGGTGGATGCAATTAGATATCCAAGCTGATCTTGCTGGCTCTTCAAGAATATCTGAGATGCTTCTTCAGCTGTTGGCATCTTTGCAGCTTTCTCTGCCCTTGCCTTCTCTCTGTTCTCATGTGCTTGCATAGATGATCGATTATTCTCATTCATGAAAACAGTGTTGTCTTCAAATTCTGGGTAGATGGGCAGGTGCTCCTTGTCCAATAGATATTTGCCTGTGCCCATCTTGGAATTTATGAGCTCCTGGATTTGTGGGAGCATACCCACAAGATCTCTTCTGATCAGCTGCAGTCCTCTTGATTGTCTCAACAATTAGACTCATGACTTTAAACTTTTGAGGCACATCAAACATATGCAGCAACTTGATAGCATGTCCTCTAATCATCTTGTGATCACCTGACTTGGGTAGCAATGTGCGCCTTAGGATCCAGTTGATGGTAGGCAAACCAGACAACAAGAAGTGGACACATCCAAGGTTATGTGTCTCTAGGTCTGCATCAGTAATCTCCTTGTACATGCCAGCCATTGAGTTGTGGTCCTTCTTCTTCTTGGCATAGACATCCAAGTCATCTTCATTTTCTTCTGGGGCATTGATAAACTGAGCCTATTCTTCTACAGAGGATTGGTACCTTGTACCTTCTGACATCCAGATGATCTTCCCATCTGGGTAGAAGTGGGCAGTGGAGTAAAACTGCATGATCAGCTCGTCATCGCACTTGGTGAGCTTCTAGGCAACAAATGTATCCACTCCACATGCTTTGAAGCTGTCATATACACCTAGATAGTGATCTTCATTCTTCTTGATGTACTCCCAGTCAACCCATCTCATGTCACAGACAATAGGCTTCTTGTCAAGCAGGATTGTCTCATAAAAGTCTTACTGTTCCTTAGTGTGAAACCTGTAGTCCACAACAGTTCTCCTCCTGACAGCATATGGATCAGACTGTCTCCATAATATCAGTCCTGAATCCTTCCTGAGTTTCATGTTCTTTGCAACAGGATGTGCATCATTGTGGTCAGGGATCTTGGGCTTCAACTTTCTCAAAACAAGTGAATCATCTTCCTCTTCTTCAGCAGCTTCAGGCACTGGGCCTTGTTCTTCTCCTCAACAGGAATACTTCTGGTGTTCCTCTTGGGTTTAGGCTTTTGAGCTGGAGTAGCAGCTTTGGGAGCAGCTTTGGGCTTAGATGGAGCAACTCCTGATCTTATTGCATCTCGCATGAGCTTTTGAGCCTTAGGAGCTGGAGCAGCATCCTCTTCCTCTTCCTCTTCATCTTCCTCTCTCATCATGGAGGGCTTCCCAATAACTCTGGCAATGGTCTTCTTGACCCTTTCTTTCCTCTTCTTGCCTTCAGCAGCAGCCTCTTTGGGTTTAGATCCCAAATTTTCTTGAGTGGATGTTGTGACCTTTAACATAGGAACTCTCTTGGCTGGAGCTTTTCTGTTCATGCCTGGCTTTGTTGATGCAGCAGTGCCAAACTCTTTCTTCACCACCTTCTTATTGGAAGTGGCCTCATCCTTAGCTGCAATGTAGTCTTGATCCTCTGAATCAGATGTTCTCTTCTTCCTTGTTCTAGTAGCTGCCTTTGGCAAGTTACTAGGTGTGCTCCTGCTACCCTCATCATAGCTGCTGGAGGGACTAGTGCCCTCACTCAACTGAACCTGTTCCTCTTACTTGTTCTGACTATCACTTTGATCAGACATCTTCAGGCAAACAACTGTCAGCAGACCCTGTGAATAGGTTGTAGATGAGGTAGAGTAGATGAGCATCACAAGGAACATAGGTTTTGCAAAACAAATGACTCAAAACTTAGTTTTAGTTTTCCACAGAAAGCATTTCAGAGCTACCCATTTGTAAACTCGGTGATACGGAAGCAGCTTTTGGAACCTAAACTAGTGAACTCGGTCAAACCAAGTCACTGTTTGGTGGCACTGAGGCTGCTCGGGTTTCACAAAGAATCGAACTCGGTCACACCGATTTGCAATTCTCGGTCAGACCGAAAATCACATGTGCAATGGCCTAAGCCAAATCGGTGAGACCGATTTCAACAATTCGGTCGGTCCGAGATGAGTTCGGCGGAAACCTAACCCTAAGTTTTCAAATCGAATCTAATCTACAGGATGTTTTAGCTGGACAGGATGATTTCATACTTGGCAAGAATCATGGCAAAGCAATGTGCTACAAATCGCAGTTAATGAATAGCACAAAGTGTCAAGTTCATACCCTAACTCAGCGGTGAACTTTCTACGGCGGCAACGGCGGGGCAGATTGCCGTTGACGGTGGCGGAGACCAGCGGCGGGAGGTTCCTGGCAGCAAAAAGACGATCTGGAGACCCGAAGAGGCAGAGCAGGTTACGCGCGGGTGAAAGGTTTCGAATTTTTTTCGAAAATTTGACCCGTCAATATATATAACCTGACCCTGTCGGTGTGACCGAGTGGAACAACTCCATGGCACCGAGATGCAAAACTACGAGCATTTACTGCAACTCAGTGTGACCGAAAGGTTCTAATCGGTTGCACCGAGATTGAAAACCTAGATCAACTTAGTGATCTCGGTGTGACCAAAAAGGATGAATCGGTCAAACCAAAATGCACAAAGAGGTTTTGGAAGTTTAAGTCTATGACAAATCGGGGACTCCGAGTACTCCTCACACAGAGTGGTTCGAATCTGACTTGATAAAACTTTGTGATGTAGCATGAATAGAGTTTGAGACGAGAAAAGCATAAATATCTAGAGAAGGTTCTTAGGCATTCTTGTCCATCCACTTGGTCAAAGAAAAAGAAGCCAAACACACAAAACACCAAGTGGATGTCCTCGAATGAGTAAAATATGCAAACAACATGCTCACACAATAAAATGGCAAATGAAATATGTGGCAAAGCATGCACAACCAATTCTACATCTATCAAACAATTGGCGATGACTAGGTCATCTATATATGAGTATATTGACTTAGGAGTCAAATGAGAACACTTGATCATAGGTCATACTCATCGTTTAAGCACAAGTGGGGTTACCACTTTTACATAAAGCATTGTTGTGTTCACACCATTAGAGTTGCTTTAGCTCAATTCTTTAGAGTAAAGCTCCCCCTAGATGTGATATCCCCCCTAAGAGGGATGAACTAACCTTGGGTTTTGTCGATGATGACTTCATGTAGGTGTTGAAGATGTGGATGCTCAATGTTGATGTAGATCATTCGAAGCAACCCATTGGAGTGAGTTGCACTTTCAATACCTACACGGGTTAGTCCCACAAGGAACAAACAAGGATATCCATAGACATAGAGTGATGCACACACAAGATGATGTCCATGAAAGCATTATATTACCTTGTTCCTTGTCTTACCAACAAGAGGGTTTGTGACTCCTTGGACTAGTGCAAGATATGGAAGTTGTTTGCACTTGACCTTGCCAAAATGATATGAGTGAAGAATGTTGGCGGAGTCACCCTCAAGAAGTCTCTAGTTCTTATTCTTTGGGATGCACATCATCTTGATGGGAATACTTGGAGTTGTAGTTCTACTTGATGAAGTAGAACTTGATGTAGTCTTGGGAACCCACTTGACCAAGGCCTTAGGAGCTTCTTCAAATGCATCAATCTCCTCTTGAAGCTTGTCCTTGCCTTTTTGCTTGTGGTCTTGTGGTGGAAGATCATCTTGAGCTCGTGTTCCTTTGAAAGAAGTAGGATCGTACTTCTCTTGTCGAGGAACAAACTTCATCTTGGGGTATTGATCTTCTTCCCACTCAACTCCATTGGCATTGCACTTTCATTCGAAACCAACACCTTGATTCTTCCGGTGCCTTCCTTGCTTGCGTACAATCTCCTCGAATTGCTTACTTCCGGCAAGGCTCTTGTAAACACCTTTCTCTACAATTCCCTTCAATAAGCTATTTTCTTACTCAAGTGTAACTTGGCTAAGAGAATCATTAGAGGAATCAAGAGAACTACTAGAAGCAACAATATTTGATTTAGCATGATTATTATTACTACTAGAAGAAGAATCTTTCTTGTTATTGTTACTAGACTTGACTTGTGGCATGTAAGTAGATAAGATTAAACACTTGGCAATGTAAGAAGAACTTTTCTTGCGAAGATCATCATTGATTGCTTTTAAAAACTCATGCTCCTGCTCAAGGTTGAGCTTTTCAAAGCGTAACTTCTCATGAGTCTTTAAAAGTTCTCGATGATCTTCCAAGATAGTTTCATGAGCTAACTTAAGAGTGTTTAGTTCTTTAGTTAGGCGCTCAGTCTTCTCCTTATCATTGTCATTCGTTTTATCTTGATTAGCATGATTAATTGACGTTTCATCATAGTATTCATCACTAGAGTTGTCAACAAGTAAATCGTCATCACCTAACAAGTCATATTCATCACTATTGAAATCAACATACTCGGGGTGTGATACCTTTGGGCCTTTAGCCATGAAGCATCTTCCAATTCCTTCATTTGGTGAGTCAAATATGTCGTAGGAGTTGGTTGACACAAGTGCTAGACCGGCAACACCTTCATGTTGAGTATATTCGGAGTCGGAGTGATAGCTTCTCTCGGAGTGATTGTCGGAGTCGGAGCCAGATACCCATTCACCAACATGAGCTTGATGTCTTTGTTTTGTGTAGCTCTTTGATGATTTGACCTTCCTTTCCGAATCCTTGCTTCTCCGGGATGTTCTTCATTCATAACGATCATCTCTACTCTTCCTCTCTCTTGGTGGTGATTCTTCTCTTCTACTTCTTCTTTTTGTAGAATCTTCTCTTCTTTTGTAGGGAGTCGTACACTCATTGGAATAGTGTCCGGGTCTTCCAGAATTGTAGGAATTACGCTCTCGACTTGAAGATCTTTTGTCATTGTAGGACCTTGACTTGGAACTTCTTTCCTTGACTCTACTCTTGTAGAACTTCTTGAAGTTCTTCACCATTAGGATCAATTCTTCATTGAAGGTTTGTTTCTCACTTGATGATGTGGGAGCTTCACATGAGGCTTTGTAAGCACCACTTGACTTGTTGTGGAGCTCTTCCTTATCCTTGAGTGACATCTCATGAGCAACAATCCTCCCAATGACTTCCGTTGGCTTGAGATCTTTGTAATTGGGCATCATTTGGATCAATGTGCACACGGTATCATATTTTCCATCCAAGGCTCTTAGAATCTTCTTGATGATGAATTTATCGGTCATCTCTTCACTTCCTAAGCCAGCAATCTCATTTGTGATGAGAGCAAGCATAGAGTACATTTCAGCGACGCCTTCACCATCCTTCATTTTGAACTTGTCAAGTTGACTTTGAAGCACATCCAATTTGGATTCCTTGACGGAGTCGGTACCTTTGCATTCTCAAGACGGCTGATTTTGTTGAATTCTTCGGGACGCAATCCGTTGAAGAGAATATCACAAGTTTGAGCATTGTATTGCAGCATCTTCAACTCTTCCGCGGTAGCTTCATGGTTCGGTTCTCTCCCATCAAAGAATTCACCTTGCAAGCCAATACACACAATAGCCCAAACGGCGGGGTTATGTCCAAGAATATGCATTTTCATCTTATACTTCCAACTAGCAAAATAAGTACCATCAAAGTAAGGACCTCTACGGTGGTAATTTCCCTCGCTAGACGCCATACTCTCCTAGGTTGTGAAACCAAGGCTATAACCACCAAAAGCTATGGAAATCAAAGCAAATGGAGACCAAAGCTCTGAAACCAATTGTAGGATCGGAAGTATGTCTAGAGGGGGGTGATTAGACTACTTGACCAAATAAAAACCTAGCCTTGTCCATGGAGGGCTCCACCCACGAAGGGTCCATGAAGAAGCAACTTTGTGTATCCCACCATGGCCGTCGCCCATGAAGGACTTGCCTCACTAGGGTAGATATTCAAGAAGTAGGCGATCTCCTTGCACTTACAAACTCCTTGGTTCAACTCCACAATCTTGATGGAGGCTCCCAAGTGACACCTAACCAATCTAGGAGACACCACTCTCCAAAAGGTAATAGATGGTGTGTTGATAATGAACTCCTTGCTCTTGTGCTTCAACTGATAGTCTCCCCAACACTCAACTCTCTCCCACAGGATTTGGATTTGGTGGAAAGAAGATTTGAGTGGAAAGCAACTTGGGGAAGGCTAGAGATCAAGGTTTATGTGGTAGGAATGGAATATCTTGATCTCAACACACGTGTAGGTGGTTCTCTCTCAGAAAATGTATGTTGGAAGTGTAGGCATGTTCTGATGGCTCTCTCCATGAATGAAGAGTGGGTGGAGGGGCATATATAGCCTCCACACAAAATCTAACCGTTAAACACAACTTACCAAACTCGGTGGGAGCAAATCGTGAAACTCGGTCAGACCGATTTAGTTCATAATGTGACCGTTAGGTATTTCGGTGGGACCGACATGTAAACTCGGTGGGACCGATATCGTTAGGGTTAGGGCATAACGTAATCTCGGTGAGACCGATTTCACAAACTCGGTGAGACCGATTTCACAAACTCGGTGAGACCGATTTTGGTAATAGACAAACATAGAGTTGGTCAGGAAAGCTCGGTGGGACCGATTCGCTCATCTCGGTTGGACCGAAACGTTACGAAGGGGAAACCGAGAGTTTGCATTGCAATCTCGATGGGACCGATCACTCATCTCGGTTTGACCGAAATGTTACGAAGGGAAACAGAGAGATTACAATCCCATCTCGGTGAGACCGAGATCCCTATCGGTGAGACCGAAAGGACTAGGGTTTCTGGCAGTGGCTATGTCAACTGAACTCGGTGGCGCCGGATAGAAAGTTTCGGTGGGGCCGAGTTTGACTTTTGGTTTGGGACATATGTGGATGTGAGAGAGTAGTTGAGGGTTTTTGGAGCATATCACTAAGCGCTTTGAGCAAGCAAGCCGTTAAGCAACACCTCATCCCCTCTTAATAGTATTGGCTTTCCTATGGACTCAATGTGATCTTGGATCACTAAAAGTAAAATGTAGAGTCATGTGATTTGACCTTGAGCCAATCCTTTTGTCCTTAGCATTTCGAGGGGTCCACGTTTCTCATCCATGTCATGCCACACATTGAGCTTTCGTGAAATATTTATCTTGAAATAGCATTAGCTCAATGAGCTATATGTTGTTAGGAATTACCAAAACCACCTAGGGATAGTTGCACTTTCACCTTCTCTTTTTTTGGCATTTTTTTAATTATTATTATTATTATTATTATTATTATTATTATTATTATTATTATTATTATTATTGTTGTTTTTTGTCTGGAGTCTCATCCCGACTTGTGGGGAAATCATAGTCTCCATCGTCCTTTCCTCACATGCGACAATGCTCTAATAATGAAGATTGTCACACTTTTATTTACTTACAACTCAAGAATTACAACTCGATACTTAGAACAAAATATGACTCTATATGAATGCCTCCGGCGGTGTATCGGGATGTGCAATGAATCAAGAGTGACATGTATGAAAGAATTATGAACGGTGGCTTTGCCACAAATACAATGTCAACTACATGAGCATGCAAAGCAATATGACAATGATGAAGCATGTCATAATAAATGGAATGGTGGAAAGTTGCATGGCAATATATCTCGGAATGGCTATGGAAATGCCATCATAGGTAGCTATGGTGACTGTTTTGGGGAAGGTATATGGTGGGTGTATGGTACCGGCGAAAGTTGCGCGGTACAAGAGAGGCTAGCAATGGTGGAAGGGTGAGAGTGCATATAATCCATGGAGTCAACATTAGTCATAAAGAACTCACATACTTATTGCAAAAATCTATTAGTCATCAAAACCAAGCACTACACGCATGCTCCTAGGGGAAGGGTTGGTAGGAGTTAACCATCACGCAATCCCGACCTCCACACAAAGGAAGACAATTGTAGGACCTTGAAGTATGTCTAGAGGGGGGGGGGTGATTAGACTACTTGACCTATAAAAACTTAACCTTTTCCCAATTTTAGAGTTTGGCAGATTTTAGCTATTTTAGGACAAGTAAAGCAATCATCACACAAATCAAGCAAGCATGCAAAGAGTGTATAGGCAGCGGAAATTAAAGCATGCAACTTGCAAGAAAGTAAAGGGAAGGGTTTGGAGGATTCAAACGCAATTGGAGACATAGATGTTTTTGGCGTGGTTCCGATAGGTGGTGCTATCGTACATCCACGTTGATGGAGACTTCAACCCACGAAGGGTAACGGCTGCGCGAGTCCACGGAGGGCTCCACCCACGAAGGGTCCACGAAGAAGCAACCTTGTCTATCCCACCATGGTCGTCGCCCACGAAGGACTTGCCTCACTAGCGGTAGATCTTCACGAAGTAGGCGATCTCCTTGCCCTTACAAACTCCTTGGTTCAACTCCACAATCTTGTCGGAGGCTCCCAAGTGACACCTAGCCAATCTAGGAGACACCACTCTCCAAGAAGTAACAAATGGTGTGTTGATGATGAACTCCTTGCTCTTGTGCTTCAAATGATAGTCTCCCCAACACTCAACTCTCTCTCATAGGATTTGGATCTGGTGGAAAGAAGATTTGAGTGGAAAGCAACTTGGGAAAGGCAAGAGATCAAGATTCATATGGTAGGAATGGAATATCTTGGCCTCAACACATGAGTAGGTGGTTCTCTCTCAGAAATGGTAAGTTGGAAGTGTAGGTTCGTTCTGATGGCTCTCTCCACGAATGAAGAGGAGGTGGAGGGGTATATATAGCCTCCACACAAAATCTAACCGTTACACACAATTTACCAAACTCGGTGGGACCGAATCGTTAAACTCGGTCGGACCGATTTAGTAAACCTAGTGACCGTTAGTGATTTTCGGTGGGACTGACATGCATCTCGGTGAGACCGATTAGGTTAGGGTTAGGGCATAACGTAATCTCGGTGAGACCGATTACACAAACTCGGTGAGACCGATTTGGTAATAAGCTTTCCAGAGAGTTGGTCAGGTAAACTCGGTGGGACCGATTTTCTCTTTTCGGTGAGACCGAAATGTTACAAAAAGGAAACAGAGAGTTTACATTGCAATCTCGGTGGGACCGATCGCTCACTTCGGTTAGACCGAAACATTATGAAGGGAAATAGAGAGATTACAATCCCATCTCGGTGAGACCGAGATCCTTATCATAAGACTGATTTGCTTAGGGTTTGTGGCAGTGTCTATGACTTTTGGAATCGGTGGCGCCGGATTGGAAGAATCGGTGTGACCGATTTTGGCTTTGGGTTTAGGTCATTTGTGGATGTGGGAAAGTAGTTGAGGGTTTTGGAGCATATTGTCACGCCCAATATGCGACCCTATCCAAAAGGAACTCGAAGGTCCCACCAAGGATAGACCCGCATATTGAAACGCTTTTGCAAGGTGGATATCATTACATCAACATTAAATAATAGATGGGGATACATACATAAGGCATACAATGCCACACGAATACAACATCAGAATACATAATAGCATCGTCCGTCTACGGATGAATCACAAACATAAACTCAAACGACATCCACCCTGCTAGCCCAGGCTGCCGACCTGGAACCTATCCCCTGATCGAAGAAGCAGAAGAAGAACTCAACGCAAGCATACATCGCTCTCGCGTCATGATCATCGCATAACCTGTACCTGCAACTGTTGTTGTAGTAATCTGTGAGCCACGAGGACTCAGCAATCCCATTACCATGGGTATCAAGACTAGCAAAGCTTAAAGGGAAAGGAAGGGGGTAAAGTGGTGAGGCTGCAGCAGCGACTAAGCATATATGGTGGCTAACATACGCAAATAAGAGCGAGAAGAGAGCAAGCGGAACGGTCGTGAACTAGCAATGATCAAGAAGTGATCCTGAACTCCTACTTACATCAAACATAACCCAGAAACCGTGTTCACTTCCCGGACTCCGCCGAGAAGAGACCATCACGGCTACACACACGGTTGATGCGTTTTAATTCGGATCTGATGTCAAGTTATCTACAACCGGACATTAACAAATTCCCATCTGCCTATAACCGCAGGCACGGCTTTCGAAAGATTATACCCTGCAGGGGTGTCCCAACTTAGCCCATGACAAGCTCTCGCGATCAATGAAGGAATAGACCTTCTCCCAGGAAGACCCGATCAGACTCGGAATCCCGGTTTACAAGACATTTCGACAATGGTAAAACAAGACCAGCAAAGCCTCCCGCTGTGCCGACAAATCCCGATAGGAGCTGCACATATCTCGTTCTTAGGGCACACCGGATTTTCCAGACTTCCGGTAGGCCAGCCCAGAGTTGCCCCTGGTGGCCACCGGCGGCCGACAGTTTGGACCAACACTCACAACGAGCACTGGCCCGGGGGGGATAAAATAAAGATGACCCTCGGGCTCCGGAAAACCCAACGGGAAAAGGGCTAGGTGAGGCAAATGGTAAAACCAATGTTGGGCCTTGCTGGAGGAGTTTTATTCAAAGCGAACTGTCAAGGGGGTCCCATAAATCACCCGACCGCGTAAGGAACGCAAAATCCGAGAACATAACACCGGTATGACGGAAACTAGGGCGGCAAGAGTGGAACAAAACACCAGGCAAAAGGCCAAGTCTTCCACCCTTTACCAAGTATATAGATGCATTAATAATATAAGAGATATTGTGATATCCCAACCAAAATCCTGTCCACCATGGAGCAATCTTCAACTTCACCTTCAACTAGCAACGCTATAACAGGGCTGAGCAAAGCGGTAACATAGCCAAACAACGGTTTGCATAGGAAAGGTGTCAAAGGTTAGAGGTTCATGGCAACAAGGGATGGCTCGATAAACAGATGATAGGTAGCGCAGCAAAGCGATGGAACGAAGCAACTAGCATAGCAATGATAGTAGTGAGATCCAGGATAGCGGTCATCTTGCCTGAAATCCCGCAAGGAAGAAGCACGAGTCCATGAAGAAGACAAACGGGAGCAGTCGAACGAATCCTCACGAACGCAACATTACCGGAA
This sequence comes from Triticum dicoccoides, assembly GCF_002162155.2. Taxonomy (NCBI): domain Eukaryota; kingdom Viridiplantae; phylum Streptophyta; class Magnoliopsida; order Poales; family Poaceae; genus Triticum; species Triticum dicoccoides. The sequence goes on along the minus strand of NC_041383.1, from coordinate 187,697,853 downwards.
CTAAGAAGCAACACCGGAAAGAAACAAACAACATGGTAAATGCACAAGCATAAACATGGCATGATGCACAAACAAATATGATGCATGTCCGGTTAATGAGGCATGGCATGGCAAAGTGCAACAAACATCACTACAAATTAAGTGGAGCTCAATATGCAATGAGTTGCATATTGACGAAACACCACATGCAATTATTTAGTTTGATCTCGGTTATGTACCCAACAATATTAAATGTTGTCAAACATGGCAAGAGGTGAAACATAAAGAAACTACCTATCTAGGCAAGTTTAAATGAGGCCGGAAACAACAAACAATAATTCCGGAAAATCCCCACATGCAAATTATGGATTTGGTACTGTTCTGCCCTAAACACAATTTTAATGATGTTAAACAGCAACATAAAGTGGACAGGCTTTTTTCCACCCCATTTACATATAAAGTTTATTAAATTCGGAGCTACGGTTATTTAGTTATGAAATAAAGCATTTTAGCATGGCATAATGCAAAATAAACACAAACAACATGTTAAACATTTTAAACATAGATGAAAGTGGCATATTATTAATCTACACAATTTTCTGAGCATTTTACATATAAAGTTTGTTTAAATCCGATGCACGGTTAATTAGTTATTAAATGCATGAAATCTAGGGACTTTTCTGCAAATCTGCAGTCTCTGGAAATTAGCTAAATTCGCAGCGTATGAAAAAAAAACAACATGGGCCGAATCTGGACGGACGCCCAATAGAGGAAAAAGGCCGGGGCTGCTCACCAGCCAGGCCAGACTGGGCCTTGGCGCGGCTGGAGAGGCTGGCGCGCTTGGCTGCGAAGGGGAGGGGCCGAGGCCCACGTGGGGAGGTCGGGCCACGAGGCCAGCGGCGCCTGCGTCGTCCTCCTGACGCACAGAGACGAGGTCGGCGGCGCGGAAGGCGATGAGAGCTGGCGGTGGGCGAGGGATGGCGGGAGGAGTCCGGGATGGGGCGGATCCGGCGGATCCCGGCCGGATCCATCCGTTCCCGGTGGCGGCGGCGGCAGAACGACTCCATGACGGCGGCGGCTACCTGCGGGAGGAAGGGATCGGCGGGGTGAGCACGAGAAGTGGAGGAGGAGAAGGAGAGGAGGTGAAGGTCGACGGGGAGGCGGCGACCTGGGGCGGAGGATTGCAGGGCGAGGCGGCGGGGTCGGCGGCGCAGATCGGGAGGCGCGGGCGAGCCGACAGCTTGGGTGACGGAGATGCGAGCGAGAGCCAGGCGGCTCTCGGGCAGGCGGCGGCGCGGGCAAGCGCCTCGGGCCCAGATCGGCCCGGGGCGGGCCTCCGCTGGGCTTCGGGCGGATGG
>NC_041383.1:187688882-187696328 GCF_002162155.2 Triticum dicoccoides | reverse complement strand
GCAGCGGGTGGCACGGAAATGGAGGTGGGAGGCGGCGGAGATCCCGAGGAGGAGGGGGGATTGCTGCGGCTGGGTTAGGGAAGGGGGGTAAGCTGCCAAATTTGGAAGGGGGGTGTCCATATATAGCAAATTTGTTAGGGTTTGGGGGTTAGGAGGGGTTTCGGGACCCTCGGGTCGCGATCGTGCGACTCCGGACAGAGGGGGAACTAGGTGGCTACAGGTAGGCTGTGTAGAATGCCTCGAGCTGAGAAGAGAGAGAAACAGAGCGACCCGGTGGCAGTTTCGGAGACCGAAACGTCCGACGAAGGTACAGGCAACGGTGCCGCTATACATTTAACGGTTGGGCTATCAAACGAACTCTGAATGCGATGAAACTTGGCAGGCGGTCTATCTACACTATAATAAGACCGCACGACAAGTTGCAACCCATTCCGAGAATATTTTTATGCCACTAATAAAATAATATTTTGGAGGTGCCGCAGGCGCGTGCGAGTGTGGTCGGGCTCAGAATGGACAACAGAGAGAATCGGCGGAACACGAACGGATGCAAGTTTTATGAAAACATATGGATGCGATGCACATGATGCTATGAGATGATATGCATAACAAGAACAAAATGCAAAACAAACGACAAAAACCCAACCACGGAGGAAATGTCATATAGCATCTCCGGAAAAGGCAAGAGTTGGAGTTACGAATATGGAAAGTTGTATCCGGGGCGTTACTACACTCCACCACTACGAGAGGATCTCGTCCCGAGATCTAGGATGGCACCGGAGAGAAACGAAAGAGGAAGAGAAGAGGTAAAACTAAGTTGCTTCTTCAACAAACAAGTGAAACCATGAACCTTGAGAGGTTGAGCAATTAGAGATGAACGAGATTGCAAACAATCCATTAGAAAAGTGGAACAAGGAACATTACGATAACTTGACGGTTGCAAAGACAACGAATCAAGAGTTTAATGGACAAGATAGAATTCGAAACCACTCCGGTTAAAACAAGATGAGAGAGGAAGAATTCGGGCAGCACTCCGGTTGAACATGGAAGGAATAGAACCTGAACTTGAGAAGATGGGAAGATACTTGATGAAATCAACAACACACTGCCTCCGGAAGTATTGAAAGAATGGCATAATGGGTAAGAAGGATTTTAGACAGCACTCAGGTTGAAAAGAGAGGCAAAACTTGATAAGATGAGAGAACTCGAATGAAAACACGACACACCGGTTAAATGGATAAGCATGAAAAGAACATGATCCTCAAATCGAGATGATGAGTGAAGAGAGCAACATCACAATGCCTCCGGGACGAAAGAATAGAAGTTAGATTGTTGAAATAAAAGAATGGAGAAGAAAATGCCAACTTCTGCCACAAATGAGCTTGGAAAGCATCCTTGCAAAGAAGAATTGAACGGAGTTGTTGGAAAACCAACAACAAAAGGATAAGTTTGTAGTGGGCTTATGGAAACATCTCAACACTTGAGGTGAAATTCTGCCACTAACAAAAAACAATTGCTTGTTTGAGATCAAAGAAAAGATGAAAACTTCTTTCACCGAGAAGGATATGGAGAAAGCTTGGATCAATGATAAGCACCACAATTAACAACATTCCCAATGGAAGGCTTTAGGTGAAATATAACCCAAGATAACTCCAACAAAGAGATTGATTGGTCGAAAAGATATCTTGAACAAAGAGAAAATGATGGATTTAATTAACTCATTCCTGACAACTTGTGAATCATGAAGGGAAATTGTCAAGAGTGACATAACACCACCTCAAAAGATAAGGTAGAAAGAATTGCACTTCGGAATGCAAGATGAAGAATGCTTGAACGCCTCAAAACAAAACATGTGTTGAGCACCATGTTTATTTTAGAGTGTAGCTTGGCGGATCTTAATTCCGAGAGAAATCTTGAAGAACAAAATGAGAATGAAAGAAATCCTTGATGAACCATCATGTAGATCTTCCAAGAAGAACTCCGGTAATAAAAGGATGATAGAAAGAAAGAGAAGTTGGAAAACACAAGGTGAAGCCTTGCAATGATTTAGATGGAGCTTTGCGATGATAAAACCGAGAGAACTTGGAATTCCGGAAAAAGAAAAGGTGAAACACTAGAACCGAGAATTACTTCATCATGAACAATCTCCGAAAGAAGGAATTAATCACTTGGATGAAAGAAGAATAAGAATTACGGTATGCATATCCTTCATCAAATTCAATTGGTGACAAGCAATGGATTTGGCACACTACTTATTCCCGTAGAAAGGACTAAAAGAGATATAGCGCAAACTTGAGAAGGTATTGATGGAACCACCGGTGGGATTGAAAAGAACGAATGAATGAATGAATTGATACGATGACGAAGGACGAGAAATCTTGAACGAACCACCGTACGAATTGAAAACGAACGAAGTAAAGGGGTGAATCACCGGTAAGAATTAGAGAATGAATGAAGATACTTGAGGGAATTTAGATACAAGTGAATGCAGAGATCCCGAGCTGATTAGATAATACTTGAACGATGCACCGGTATGATTTGGAGAACGAGAGCTGAAAGCTTGAATGAATTATTCTGAGATGATGGGCTACGGAGAATCAATCTGAAAAGACTCTTGAATTGCTCCGGATGGATGAAAAAAATTCTCACAATCGAAAACAATTATGAGAGGATGGCATCAAGCTAGAACCATGAATCTTGAAGAGAATGTACCAAGATTTAAGAGAAATCCTTCTTCGGTCTTCAAATGTTGAAAATGACGACGAGGAACACCAGCAAAATTACTGAGATACTCCGGTATGATGACAAGCGAAGAGGTTGAGCCAACAATGAAATGATTTGAAATCGATCTTGGAAAGGCATCTGACTGATGAAATTCATTCTTACGTCAAACTTGGAAATGAATTTGAGAATGGCTCCGAGAAAATTAGAAGAGTCAGGTAAGATCCTGGGAAAAGACCTGTGGGTTAGGGCCCACTCAAAAGGAAACACCGTTGGAAATGATTTTAAAGAGAGATTGCACCGGTTGAATTAAATAGCTTAAATGAGATAACAATCTCCAAATAGCTTGAACGGATTAAGAATGGAAACACAAGTCTTCTGAGATATCTTGAGCACTCCGGATAAGAATAGAGAGAGGTGAACAATTAAGAGGTGCACCGACGTGGAAAAACATTTGAAACGAGCAAAGGGATATAATCAACACCGAAAGCTTGAATTAAATCCACTGGAAAAGAATACAAGAATGAAGAATGATGAACTTGAAGCTCGTGAGCATCTTCACGAGGGATCACCGGATCAAAACATTGATTGAAAAGAGTGAAGAGACTTCACATGAATAAATGGATACTTGATTAAGAAATCTGAGTCCTTGAAGAAAAAAGGTGGGAGGGCGGGAAAACAAAGGCAACTTGGGGACAGATAAAACAAACACCGTTGAGAAAACTTAGAATTGATCTCGCCAATGTTGAAATGATCGGATCCACTTGAAGAGAAACACACCGGGTGGAAAAGAGTTGATATGATAACCTCAGTGATAAAAAAGGATTAGTATTCACATAGAAATATGAGAACACCTCTTGAAAGGTATGGAATCAACACTTGACTTTGAAGCAACTCGAATACCACAAATAAAACAAAACAAAGGATTTGGCTTGCAGAATAAGCCGGAAACAAACATATGATAGATCCCATATCGTATCATGTGTCTGTTGGAAAAATAAACTAGAGCTACTTGAATTCCCACCTATAAAACTCCCAAAACTTTCTGGTTATGCAATCTGGTGTTGGGGATACAGGGGAAGCAATATATCTCACCCAAACTAACAATACCTACATCCAGCTGTATCCATCCGTCAACACATAACCAAGAAACCTTCGGAAATCGTGTACCTCAACCTTCGAAAAGCATCCGTTATACGAGTTATGGCAATACTCCCAAGCTCGCCCCAGTACTGGGTTATCGGGGTTATCTTACCAACAACTGTACAAAAGAGATTTTCGATGTCGGCAAATCTCAGGTATTCCAGAACTGCAACGATAAAATTGTGACGACAACACCTCAGAGCTTGACTCCCCGGGTCAAAGCCACAAAAATAGACAGGAGGCACCAAGAACAATGTTCTCGTCACAAAACCATCGAAACGATACCAAGACACCCGCGTGATCCTAAAATTTTTTTTAGTGAAATTTGAGAAGAGGAAAGTCAAAACATCTACGTCAGGAGTCCTCACCAGAGCGATGAAGGGGGCTGAGGAGTAAAAGAATTCCTACTCTCCGATATATATAATCCTAAGACTCAAAATATTTTTGTTCTAGACTCAACAACGGCCAACAATCAAGGGGGCTCCTATGGTCGGTCGAGGCTCTGATACCAACTTGTCACGCCCAATATGCGACCCCATCCAAAAGGAACTCGAAGGTCCCACCAAGGATAGACCCGCATATTGAAACGCTTTTGCAAGGTGGATATCATTACATCAACATTACATAATAGATGGGGATACATACATAAGGCATACAATGCCACACGAATACAACATCACAATACATAATAGCATCATCCGTCTACGAATGAATCACAAACAGAAACTCAAACGACATCCACCCTGCTAGCCCAGGCTGCCGACCTGGAACCTATCCCCTGATCGAAGAAGCAGAAGAAGAACTCAACGCAAGCAAACATCGCTCTCGCGTCATGATCATCGCATAACCTGTACCTGCAACTATTGGTGTAGTAATCTGTGAGCCACGAGGACTCAGCAATCCCATTACCATGGGTATCAAGACAAGCAAAGCTTAAAGGGAAAGGAAGGGGGGTAAAGTGGTGAGGCTGCAGCAGCGACTAAGCATATATGGTGGCTAACATACGCAAATAAGAGCGAGAAGAGAGCAAGCGGAACGGTCGTGAACTAGCAATGATCAAGAAGTGATCCTGAACTCCTACTTACGTCAAACATAACCCAGAAACCGTGTTCACTTCCCGGACTCCGCCAAGAAGAGACCATCACGGCTACACACACGGTTGATGCGTTTTAATTCGGATCTGGTGTCAAGTTATCTACAACCGGACATTAACAAATTCCCATCTGCCTATAACCGCAGGCACGGCTTTCGAAAGATTCTACCCTGCAGGGGTGTCCCAACTTAGCCCATGACAAGCTCTCGCGATCAACGAAGGAATAGACCTTCTCCCAGGAAGACCCGATCAGACTCGGAATCCCGGTTTACAAGACATTTCGACAATGGTAAAACAAGACCAGCAAAGCCTCCCGCTGTGCCGACAAATCCCGATAGGAGCTGCACATATCTCGTTCTCAGGGCACACCGGATTTTCCAGACTTCCGGTAGGCCAGCCCAGAGTTGCCCCTGGTGGCCATTGGCGGCCGACAGTTTGGACCAACACTCACAACGAGCACTGGCCCGGGGGGGATAAAATAAAGATGACCCTCGGGCTCCGGAAAACCCAAGGGAAAAGGGCTAGGTGAGGCAAATGGTAAAACCAATGTTGGGCCTTGCTGGAGGAGTTTTATTCAAAGCGAACTGTCAAGGGGGTCCCATAAATCACCCGACCGCGTAAGGAACGCAAAATCCGAGAACATAACACCGGTATGACAGAAACTAGGGCGGCAAGAGTGGAACAAAACACCAGGCAAAAGGCCAAGTCTTCCACCCTTTACCAAGTATATAGATGCATTAATAATATAAGAGATATTGTGATATCCCAACCAAAATCCTGTCCACCATGGAGCAATCTTCAACTTCACCTGCAACTAGCAACGCTATAAGAGGGCTGAGCAAAGCAGTAACATAGCCAAACAACGGTTTGCATAGGAAAGGTGTCAAAGGTTAGAGGTTCATGGCAACAAGGGATGGCTCGATAAACAGATGATAGGTAGCGCAGCAAAGCGATGGAACGAAGCAACTAGCATAGCAATGATAGTAGTGAGATCCAGGGTAGCGGTCATCTTGCCTGAAATCCCGCAAGGAAGAAGAACGAGTCCATGAAGAAGACAAACGGGAGCAGTCGAACGAATCCTCACGAACGCAACATTACCGGAACTAAGAAGCAACATCGGAAAGAAACAAACAACATGGTAAATGCACAAGCATAAACATGGCATGATGCACAAACAAATATGATGCAGGTCCGGTTAATGAGGCATGGCATGGCAAAGTGCAACAAACATCACTACAAATTAAGTGGAGCTCAATATGCAACGAGTTGCATATTGACGAAACACCACATGCAATTATTTAGTTTGATCTCGGTTATGTACCCAACAATATTAAATGTTGTTAAACATGGCAAGAGGTGAAACATAAAGAAACTACCTATCTAGGCAAGTTTAAATGAGGCCGGAAACAACAAACAATAATTCCGGAAAATCCCCATATGCAAATTATGGATTTGGTACTATTCTGCCCTAAACACAATTTTAATGTTGTTAAACAGCAACATAAAGTGGACCATGTTAAACTAGGCATTTTTCCACCTCATTTACATATAAAGTTTATTAAATTCGGAGCTACGGTTATTTAGTTATGAAATAAAGCATTTTAGCATGGCATAATGCAAAATAAACACAAACAACATGTTAAACATTTTAAACATAGATGAAAGTGGCATATTATTAATCTACACAACTTTCTGAGCATTTTACATATAAAGTTTGTTTAAATCCGATGCACGGTTAATTAGTTATTAAATGCATGAAGTCTAGGGACTTTTCTGCAAATCTGCAGTCTCTGGAAATTAGCTAAATTCGCAGCGTATGAAAAAAAAACAACATGGGCCGAATCTGGACGGACGCCCAATAGAGGAAAAAGGCCGGGGCTGCTCACCAGGCCACTTGGGCCGGCTCGGTGGGAAGGAGGCCAGGCAGGCCGGACTGGGCCTTGGCGCGGCTGGAGAGGCTGGCGCGCTGGGCTGCGAAGGGGAGGGGCCGAGGCCCACGTGGGGAGGTCGGGCCACGAGGCCGGCGGCGCCTGCGTCGTCCTCCCGACGCACAGAGACCAGGTCGGCGGCGTGGAAGGCGATGAGAGCCGGCGGTGGGCGAGGGATGGCCGGAGGAGTCCGGGATGGGGCGGATCCGGTGGATCCCGGCCGGATCCATCCATTCCCGGTGGCAGCGGCGGCAGAACGACTCCATGGCGGCGGCGGCTACCTGCGGGAGGAAGGGATCGGCGGGGTGAGCACGAGAAGTGGAGGAGGAGAAGGAGAGGAGGTGAAGGTCGACGGGGAGGCGGCGACCTGGGGCGGAGGACTGCAGGGCGCGGCGGCGTGGTCGGCGGCGCAGATCGGGAGGTCCGGGCGAGCGGGCAGCTTGGGCGACGGAGATGCGAGCGAGAGCCAGGCGGCTCTCGGGCAGGCGGCAGCGCGGGCGGGCGCCTCGGGCCCAGATCGTCCCGGGGCGGGCCTCCGCTGGGCTTCGGGCGGATGGGGGCGCT
>NC_041383.1:187668320-187688475 GCF_002162155.2 Triticum dicoccoides | reverse complement strand
GGAGCTGGAGAGGGTGGCACGGAAATGGAGGTGGGAGGCGGCGGAGATCCCGAGGAGGAGGGGGGATTGCTGCGGCTGGGTTAGGGAAGGGGGGTAAGCTGCCAAATTTGGAAGGGGGGTGTCCATATATAGCAAATTTGTTAGGGTTTGGGGGTTAGGAGGGGTTTCGGGACCCTCGGGTCGCGATCGAGCGACTCCGGACAGAGGGGGGAACTAGGTGGCTACAGGTAGGCTGTGTAGAATGCCTCGAGCTGAGAAGAGAGAGAAACAGAGCGACCCGGTGGCAGTTTCGGAGACCGAAACGTCCGACGAAGGTACCGGCAACGGTGCCGCTATACATTTAACGGTTGGGCTATCAAACGAACTCCCAATGCGACGAAACTTGGCAGGCGGTCTGTCTACACTATAATAAGACCGCACGACAAGTTGCAACCCATTCCGAGAACATTTTTATGCCACTAATAAAATAATATTTCGGAGGTGCCGCGGGCGCGTGCGAGTGTGGTCGGGCTCAGGACACACAACGGAGAGAACCGGCGGAACACGAACGGATGCAAGTTTTATGAAAACATATGGATGCAATGCACATGATGCTATGAGATGAGATGCATAACAAGAACAAAATGCAAAACAAACGACAAAAACCCAACCACGGAGGAAATATCATATAGCATCTCCGGAAAAGGCAAGAGTTGGAGTTACGAATATGGAAAGTTGTATCCGGGGCGTTACTACACTCCACCACTACGAGAGGATCTCGTCCCGAGATCTAGGATGGCACCGGAGAGAAACGAAAGAGGAAGAGAAGAGGTAAAACTAAGTTGCTTCTTCAACAAACAAGTGAAACCATGAACCTTGAGAGGTTGAGCAATTAGAGATGAACGAGATTGCAAACAATCCGTTAGAAAAGAGGAACAAGGAACATTACGATAACTTGACGGTTGCAAAGACAACGAATCAAGAGTTTAATGGACAAGATAGAATTCGAAACCACTCCGGTTAAAACAAGATGAGAGAGGAAGAATTCGGGCAGCACTCCGGTTGAACATGGAAGGAATAGAACCTGAACTTGAGAAGATGGGAAGATACTTGATGAAATCAACAACACACTGCCTCCGGAAGTATTGAAAGAATGGCATAATGGGTAAGAAGGATTTTAGACAGCACTCAGGTTGAAAAGAGAGGCAAAACTTGATAAGATGAGAGAACTCGAATGAAAACACGACACACCGGTTAAATGGATAAGCATGAAAAGAACATGATCCTCAAATCGAGATGATGAGTGAAGAGAGCAACATCACAATGCCTCCGGGACGAAAGAATAGAAGTTAGATTGTTGAAATAAAAGAATGGAGAAGAAAATGCCAACTTCTGCCACAAATGAGCTTGGAAAGCATCCTTGCAAAGAAGAATTGAACGGAGTTGTTGGAAAACCAACAACAAAAGGATAAGTTTGTAGTGGGCTTATGGAAACATCTCAACACTTGAGGTGAAATTCTGCCACTAACGAAAAACAATTGCTTGTTTGAGATCAAAGAAAAGATGAAAACTTCTTTCACCGAGAAGGATATGGAGAAAGCTTGGATCAATGATAAGCACCACAATTAACAACATTCCCAATGGAAGGCTTTAGGTGAAATATAACCCAAGATAACTCCAACAAAGAGATTGATTGGTCGAAAAGATATCTTGAACGAAGAGAAAATGATGGATTTAATTAACTCATTCCTGACAACTTGTGAATCATGAAGGGAAATTGTCAAGAGTGACATAACACCACCTCAAAAGATAAGGTAGAAAGAATTGCACTTCGGAATGCAAGATGAAGAATGTTTGAACGCCTCAAAACAAAACATGTGTTGAGCACCATGTTTATTTTAGAGTGTAGCTTGGCGGATCTTAATTCTGAGAGAAATCTTGAAGAACAAAATGAGAATGAAAGAAATCCTTGATGAACCATCATGTAGATCTTCCAAGAAGAACTCCGGTAATAAAAGGATGATAGAAAGAAAGAGAAGTTGGAAAACACAAGGTGAAGCCTTGCAATGATTTAGATGGAGCTTTGTGATGATAAAACTGAGAGAACTTGGAACTCCGGAAAAAGAAAAGGTGAAACACTAGAACCGAGAATTACTTCATCATGAAAAATCTCCGGAAGAAGGAATTAATCACTTGGATGAAACAAGAATAAGAATTACGGTATGCGTATCCTTCATCAAATTCAATTGGTGACAAGCATGCATAAGTGTAGATGATCAAACACATGATCATCAATGTCTCACAAGCATAGTATCTCAACCAAAAGCAAACAAAGATTGAAAAAACACCAAATAAAGCAAGAGAGAACAAAAGCAACACTCTCTCTCTCGAAGCCTATGATCTATACATTTTTCTCCCCCTTTGGCAAGAAGTTACCAAAAAGTTCATAGAAAATGCATAGTGCTAGATCAACTCTCAGGCTTGATCTTCTGGTGGTGGTGTCCTGATAACTCCAAGGATGAAGGCTTCAGTTGAAGTAGAGGGTGCTGGAGTTGATGCTGAAGCTGGTTGCACTGGAGCTGAAGGGGCAGTGGCTGGTGCTGAAGTTGTTGCTCTAGTGTCTGTCACTAGCACTGCAACTGACCTCTGGGCTCTGGGAACTCTGGCAAACACATTGGTGGTAGTCTTGCCCTTCCTCTCCTGCATGTCATCCTGCAGCTGCTCCACAACTGACTGAATCTCAGTTACCTTGACATCTAGATCATAGAATTTTTGTTCCATGATTCTTTCCAGGCTCTCCTGGTTTTGAGTTAGGGTGGCCAACCCCTTCTCAATCCTCAGAGATGATGCTATCAAGTAACCAAGCTGCTCTTGTTTGGTTTTCAAGAAATACTCAGATGCCTCCTCTTGAGTTGGCATCTTGGCAGCCTTCTCCTTCCTTGCCTTCTCCTTCTTCTCTTGAGCTTGAACTGATTGTGGATCATCTTCATTCATGACAACCTCATTGTCCTCAAAGTCTGGATAAAGTGGAAAGTGTTCGTTATCCAACTGATATTTTCCTGTGCCCATCTTTGAGTTGATCAATTCTTGAATTTGAGGGGCATATCCACAGCTCCTCTTATGATCTTCTGCATTCCTCTTTATGGTTTCAACTATAAGGCTCATGACTTTGAATTTTTGTGGCACATCAAATAAATGCAACATATTGATGGCATGCCCTCTGATCATGTTGTGGTCACCTGACTTGGGCAACAGAGTGTGCCTCAGAATCCAATTGATAGTAGGCAGTTGAGTTGATGCTCTGGCCTTGGGCATAGGTTGCCTTCTTGCAGGCCTTTTAATCTTCATGCCTGGCTTTATATCTTTTGCTGAGCCATATTCCTTCTTGAGCACCACTTTCTTGGAAGTAGCCTCATCTTCCTCAGCTTTGTAATCTTCATCCTCTGAATCTGAAGTTCTTTTCCTCCTTTGCCTAGTTGCAGCCTTAGGCAAATTGCTAGGAGTACTTCTGCTCCCTTCATCTGAAGTTGAGGGACTAGTGCCCTCACTCAAGTCTGCTCTTCTGACCTGTTCTGGCTGTCACTTTGATCAGACATACTGCAAAAGCTGACTGCTGACCCTGTGAAGAGTTATAGATGAGATAGAAAAGATGAGCATCACAAAATGCAGAGGTTTTTGCAAAAGAATGACTCAAAAGTTCAGTCTTAGTTTTCCACAGAAAGCATTTCGGATCCATCGATTTTCAAATTCGGTGATACCGAAGCAGTTTTGGAACCTAAACTGATGATCTCGGTTGGACCGAGTTTCAGTTCGGTGGTACCCAGACTGCTAGGGTTTCACAGAATCCTCAAATCGGTTGCACCGATTAGTAATTCTCGGTTAGACCGAGAGTCACTAGTGCAATGGCATAAGCCAAATCGGTGAGACCGAGTTTTTCAACTCGGTGGGTCCGAGATGGTTTCGGCGGAAACCTAAACCTAAAAATTTGAATCACATCTAATCTATGAACTACTTTGGCTGGATAGAAGAGTTTCAATCGTGGCAAGAATCAATATGAAAACAATGTGCCAGGAATTAGATGTTGATAGCACAAAGATTAAGTCCATTCCCAAACTTGGCGGTGGACTTGCTACGGCGGCAACGGCGGGGACGAAATCCGTTGACGGCGGTGGAGACCAGCGATAGGAGGCTGCTGGCGATGAGGAGACGATCCGGAGACCATGATGGCAGAGCGAGCTGTTGCGCGGGCGAAGGGTTTCGGAGAAGTTTCCAAAATTTTGCCCATGGCTATATATAGCTCGACCCTGTCGGTGTGACCGAGTGGAACAACTCGGTGGCACCGAGATGCATAACTGTGTTTAGTTACAGAAAATCGGTGAGACCGAAAAGTTCAAATCGGTTGCACCGAGATTGAAAACTCACATCAACTTGTTGATCTCGGTAGGACCGAAATGGAAGGATCGGTCAGACCGAGAATCACTAAGAGGTTTTGGAAGTTTAAGTCTATGACGAATCGGGGACTCCGAGTGCTCCTCACACAGAGTGGTTCGAATCTGACTTGATCAAATTTTGTGATGTAGCATGAATAGAGTTTGAGACGAGAAAAGCATAGATAGCTAAAGAAAGTTCTTAGGCATTCTTGTCCATCCACTTGGCACAAAGAAAAGAATCCAAACAAACAAAACAACAAGTGGATGTCCTTGAATGAGTAAAATATGCACCAACATGCTCACACAATAATATGGCAATTGAAATATGTGGCAAAGCATGCACAACCAATTCTAGCATCTATCAAGCAATTGGCAATGATTAAGTCATCTATATATGAGTATATTGACTTAGGAGTCAAATGAGAACATTTGATCATAGGTCATACTCATCGTTTAAGCTCAAGTGGGGTTACCACTTTTACATAATGCATTAATGTGTTCACACCATTAGAGTTGCTTTGACTCAATTCTTAGAGTTAAGCTCCGCCTAGATGTGAGATCCCCCCTTAGAGGGATGAACTAACCTTGGGTTTTGTTGATGATGACTTCATGTAGGTGTTGAAGATGTAGATGCTCAATGTTGATGTAGATCATTTGGAGCAATCCTTTGGAGTGAGTTGCAGTTTCATCTTGCCTACATGGGTTAGTCCCACAAGGAACAAACAAGAATATCCATAGACATAGAGTGATGCACACACAAGATGATGTCCATGAAAACATTAGGTTATCTTGTCCCTTGCCTTACCAACAAGAGGGTTTGTGACTCCTTGAACTAGTGCAAGATGTGAAAGTTGATTGCACTTGTTCTTGCCAAAATGATATGAGTGAAGAATGTTGGCGGAGTCACCCTCAAGAACTCTCTAGTTCTTCTTCTTCGGGATCCACATCATCTTGATGGGAATCCTTGGAGTTGTAGTTGTACTTGATGAAGTAGAACTTGACGTAGTCTTGGGGACCCACTTGAACGCGGCTTTAGGTGCTTCTTCAAATGCATCAATCTCTTCTTGAAGCTTGTCCTTGCCTTTGTTCTTGTGGTCTTGTGGTGGAAGACCATCTTGAGCTTGTGTCCCCTTGAAGGAAGTAGGATCATACTTCTCTTGTTGAGGAACAAACGTTGTCTTGGGGTATTGATCTTCTTCCCACTCAACTCCATTGGCGTTGAACTTTCGTTCAAAACCAACACCTTGATTCTTTCGGTGCCTTCCTTGCTTGCGTACAATTTCCTCGAATTGCTTACTCCCGGCAAGGCTCTTGTAAACACCTTTCTCTATAATTCCCTTCAATAAACTATTTTTTTGCTCAAGTGTAACTTGGCTAAGAGAATCATTAGTGGAATCAAGAGAACTACTAGAAGCAACAACATTGGATTTGACATTATTATTGTTACTACTAGAGGAAGTATCTTTCTTATACTTGTTACTAGACTTGACTTGAGGCATGTAAGTAGGTAAGAGTAAACGCTTGGCGATGTAAGAAGAACTTTTCTTGCGGAGATCATCATTGATTGTCTTTAAGAACTCATGCTCTTGCTCAAGATTGAGCTTTTCAAAGCGTAACTTCTCATGAGCCCTTAAAAGTTGTCAATGATCTTCGAACATAGTTTCATGAGCCAACTTAAGAGTGTTTAGTTCTTTAGTTAGAAGCTCAATTTTCTCCTTATCATTGTCATTCGTTTGATTAGCATGATTAATTGACGTTTCATCATAGTGTTCATCACTAGAGTTGTCAACATGTAAATCATCATCCACAAGCAAGTCATCGTCATCACTATTAAAATCAACATACTCGGGATGTGTTACCTTTGGACCTTTGGCCATGAAGCATCTTCCAACACCTTCATTTGGTGAGTCAAATATGTCGTAGGAGTTGGTTGACACAAGTGCTAGACCGACAACACCTTCATCTTGAGTATGTTCGGAGTCGGAGTGATAGCTTCTCTCGGAGTGATTGTCGGAGTCGGAGCCAGAAACCCATTCACCAACATGAGCTTGATGTCTTCATTTTGTGTAGCTCCTTGATGACTTGTCCTTTCTTTCCGAATCCTTACTGCTCCGTGAGGGTCTTCGTTCATAACGATCATCTCTATTCCTCCTCTCTCTTGGTGGTGACTCTTCTCTTTTGCTCCTTCTTCTTGGAGAATCTTCTCTTCTTTTGTAGGGTGCCGTACACTCATTGGAGTAGTGTCCGGGTCTCCCACAATTGTAGCAATTGCGCTCTTGACTAGAAGATCTCTTGTCATTGTAAGACCTTGACTTGGAGCTTCTTTCTTTGCTTCTACTTTTGTAGAATTTGTTGAAGTTCTTCACCATTAAGCTCAATTCTTCATTGAAGGTTGGTTTCTCACTTGATGATGTGGGGGCTTCACTTGAGGCTTTGTAAGCACCACTAGACTTGTTGTGAAGTTCCTCCTTATCCTTGAGTGACATCTCATGAGCAACAATCCTTCCAATGACTTCCGTTGGCTTGAGATATTTGTAGTTTGGCATCATTTGGATTAATGTGCACACGGTATCATACTTTCCATCCAATGCTCTTAGGATTTTCTTGATGATGAATTTGTCGGTCATCTCTTCACTCCCTAAGCCGGTAATCTCATTTGTGATAAGAGCAAGCCTAGAGTACATTTCAGCGACACCTTCACCATCCTTCATTTTGAACTTGTCAAGCTGACTTTGGAGCACATCCAACTTGGATTCCTTGACGGACTCGGTACCTTCATGCATATCAATCAAAGTATCCCAAATTTCCTTTGCATTCTCAAGACGGCCGATTTTGTTAAATTCTTCGGGGCACAATCCGTTGAAGATGATGTCACATGCTTGAGCGTTGTATTGCAGCATCTTCAATTCTTCCACATTAGCTTCACGGTTCGGTTCTCTCCCATCGAAGAATTCACCTTGCAAGCCAATACAAATAATTGCCCAAATGGCGGGGTTATGTCCAAGAATATGCATTTTCATCTTATGCTTCCAACTAACAAAATTAGTACCATCAAAGTAAGGACCTCTACGGTGATAATTTCCCTTGCTAGACGCCATACTCTCCTAGGTTGTGAAACCAAGGCTATGACCACCAAAAGCAATGGAAATCAAAGCAAATGGAGACCAAGGCTCTGATACCACTTGTAGGACCTTGAAGTATGTCTAGAGGGGGGGGGTGATTAGACTACTTGACCTATAAAAACTTAACCTTTTCTCAATTTTAGAGTTTGGCAGATTTTAGCTATTTTAGGACAAGTCAAGCAATCATCACACAAATCAAGCAAGCAAAGAGTGTATAGGAAGCGGAAATTAAAGCATGCAACTTGCAAGAAAGTAAAGGGAAGGGTTTGGAGGATTCAAACGCAATTGGAGACACGGATGTTTTTGGCGTGGTTCCGATAGGTGGTGCTATCGTACATCCACGTTGATGGAGACTTCAACCCACGAAGGGTAACGGCTACGCGAGTCCATGGAGGGATCCACCCACGAAGGGTCCACGAAGAAGCAACCTTGTCTATCCCACCATGGCCGTCGCCCACGAAGGACTTGCCTCACTAGCGGTAGATCTTCACGAAGTAGGCGATCTCCTTGCCCTTACAAACTCCTTGGTTCAACTCCACAATATTGTCGGAGGCTCCCAAGTGACACCTAGCCAATCTAGGAGACACCACTCTCCAAGAAGTAACAAATGGTGCGTTGATGATGAACTCCTTGCTCTTGTGCTTCAAATGATAGTCTCCCCAACACTCAACTCTCTCTCATAGGATTTGGATCTGGTGGAAAGAAGATTTGAGTGGAAAGCAACTTGGGGAAGGCTACAGATCAAGATTCATATGGTAGGAATGGAATATCTTGGCCTCAACACATGAGTAGGTGGTTCTCTCTCAGAAATGGTAAGTTGGAAGTGTAGGTTCGTTCTGATGGCACTCTCCACGAATGAAGAGGAGGTGGAGGGGTATATATAGCCTCCACACAAAATCTAACCATTACACACAATTTACCAAACTCGGTGGGACCGAATCGTTAAACTCGGTCGGACCGATTTAGTAAACCTAGTGACCGTTAGTGATTTTCGGTGGGACTGACATGCATCTCAGTGAGACCGATTCGGTTAGGGTTAGGGCATAACGTAATCTCGGTGAGACCGATTACACAAACTCGGTGTGACCGATTTGGTAATAAACTTTCCAGAGAGTTGGTCAGGTAAACTCGGTGGGACCGATTTGCTCTTTTCGGTGAGACCAAAATGTTACAAAAAGGAAACAGAGAGTTTACATTGCAATCTGGTGGGACCAATCGCTCACTTCGGTTAGACCGAAACGTTACGAAGGGAAACAGAGAGATTACAATCCCATCTCGGTGAGACCGAGATCCCTATCGGTAAGACCGGTTTGCTTAGGGTTTGTGGCATTGTCTATGACTTTTGGAATCGGTGGCGCCGGATTGGAAGAATCGGTGTGACCGATTTTGGCTTTGGGTTTAGGTCATTTGTGGATGTGGGAAAGTAGTTGAGGGTTTTGGAGCATATCACTAAGCACATGAAGCAAGAGGCTCATTAAGCAACACCTCATCCCTTCTTGATAGTATTGGCTTTTCCTATAGACTCAATGTGATCTTGGATCACTAAAATGTAAAATGAAGAGTCTTGAGCTTTTGAGCTTGAGCCAATCCTTTGTCCTTAGTATTTTGAGGGATCCACTTTCACCATCCATGCCATGCCATTCATTGAGCTTTCCTGAAATAATAGTCTTGGAATAGCATTAGCTCAATGAGCTATATGTTGTTATGAATTACCAAAACCACCTAGGGATAGTTGCACTTTCAACAATCAAAAAAATAAATCATGCTCCGACTTCATCACATAACGGTTCACCATACGTGCATGCTACGGGAATCACAAACCTCAACACAAGTATTTCTGAAATTCACAACTACTCACTAGCATGACTCTAATATTACCATCCTCATATCTCAAAACAGTCATAGGGAATCAAACTTCTCATAGTATTCAATGCACTTTATATCAAAGTTTTTATTATATCCCTCTTGGATGCCTATCATATTAGGACTAAATTCATAACAAACACAGATTACCATGCTGTTCTAAAAGACTCTCAAAATAATATAAGTCAAGCATGATGGTTCATATATTTCTTCAAAATAAAACCACCGCCGTGCTCTAAAAAGATATAAGTGAAGCACTAAAGCAAATGACAAACTACTCAGGAAGATATAAGTGAAGATCAATGAGTAGTCGAATAATTGTGCAACTATGTGAAGTCTCTCTAACATTTAAGAATTTCAGATCTTGGGATATTATTCAAACAGCAAGCAAAACAAAATAAAACAAAATGACGCTCCAAGAAAAACACATATCATGTGGTGAATAAAAATATAGCTCCAAGTAAAGTTACTGATGAACGAAGACGAAAGAGGGGATGCCATCCGAGGCATACCCAAGCTTAGGCTCTTGGTTGTCCTTGAATATTGCCTTGGGGTGCCTCGAGAATCCACAAGCTTAGGATCTTGCCACTCCTTATTCCATAGTCCATCGAATCTTTACCCAAAACTTGAAAACTTCACAACACAAAAGTTGACAGAAAACTCGTAAGCTCTGTTAGTATAATAAAATAAATCACAACTTAGGTACTGTTGTGAACTCATTCTAAATTCATATTGGTGTTATATATACTGTATTTAAACTTCTCCATGGTTCATACCCTCCGGTACTACTCACAGATTCATCAAAATAAGCAATCAACACATAGAAAACATAATCTATCAAAAACAGAACAGTCTGTAGTAATCTGTAACTCTCGAATACTTCTGTAACTCCAAAAATACAGACAAATTAGGAAAACCTGAGAAATTTTTGTACTAATCCATATTAAAAAGAATCATATCAAAAGCACGTTTCTGTCAATTATCAAAGCTAATTTACTGAGCGCAAAAGTTTCTGATTTTCAGGAGGATAAACACAACTATCACCGTAAGCTATCCCAAAGGTCTTACTTGGCACTTTATTGAAACAAAAGCTATAGAAGATGATTAATATAGTAGCTTAATCATGTGAACACACAAAAACAATAGGGGTAAATATTGGGCTGTCTCCCAACAAGCGCTTTTCTTTAATGCGTTTTTGGCTAGGCATGATGATTTCAATGATGCTCGCATAAAAAGATAAGAATTGAAACATAATGGGAGCATCATGAAGAATATGACTAACACATTTAATCCTAAGCCACTTCCTATGCATAGGGATTTTGTGAGCAAACAACTTACGGGAACAAGAATCAACTAGCATAGGAAAGCAAAACAAGCATAACTTCAAGATTTTCAACACATAGAGAGGAAACTTGATATTATTGCAATTCCTACAAGCATATATTCCTCCCTCATAATAATTTTCAGTAGCATCATGAATGAATTCAACAATATAACTATCACATAAAGCATTCTTTTCATGATCCCCAAGCATATAAATTTTATTACTCTCCACATAAGCAAAATTCTTCTCATTCAGAATAGTGGGAGTATCATAAGAAACTCGAATACTATAAATTGTTTCCACATTAAAAGAGTTATGTTAAAAAAAGGATAATCATAATCATGAAAAGTTTTGTAAATATAATCATCACTACTTTTTATAACAGAAGTATCATCACAATAATCATCATATGTAGCAACTTTGTTCTCATAATAATCAATTGAAACCTCTTCCAAGATAGTGGAATCATTACTAAATAAAGTCTTGACCTCTCCAAATCCACTTTTATAATTATCATAATAAGATTCATCATCCTCCAAAATAGTGGGATCATTACTTCTAAAGTTGACACTCTTCCAAACCCACTTTCATCAATATAATCATCATAAGTAGGAGGCATGCTATCATCATAATAAATTTACATATCAAAACTTGGAAGACTAAAAATATCATCTTCATTAAACATAGCATCCCCAAGCTTGGGACAAACATGAATTGCAGCAAATAAATTCTCAAACATGTCATTCTCGTCAAACATAGCATCCCTAAGCTTGTGGCTTTGCATATCATTAGCATCATGGATATTCAAGGAATTCATACTAACAACATTGCAATCATGCTCATCATACAAAGATTTTATGCCAAACATTTTATAGACTTCTTCTTCTAACACTTGAGCACAATTTTCCTTTCCATCATTTTCACGAAAGTCATTAAAAAGATGAATCATATGAGGAAACCTCAATTCCATTTTTTTGTAGTTTTATTTTATAGACTAAACTAGTGATAAAACAAGAAACAAAAGGATTCAATTGCAGGATCTAAAGATATACCTTAAAGCACTCACCTCCCCGGCAACGGCGCCAGAAAATAGCTTGATGTCTACTACACAACCTTCTTCTTGTAGACGTTGTTGGGCCTCCAAGTGCAGAGGTTTGTAGGACAGTAGCAAATTTCCCTCAAGTGGATGACCTAAGGTTTATCAATCCGTGGGAGGCATGGGATGAAGATGGTCTCTCTCAAACTACCCTGCAACCAAATAACAAAGAGTCTCTTGTGTCCCCAACACACCCAATACAACGGTAAATTGTATAGGTGCACTAGTTCGGCGAAGAGATGGTGATACAAGTGCAATATGGATGGTAGATATAGGTTTTTCTAATCTGAAAAATATAAAAACAGCAAGGTAGCAAGTAACAAAAGTGAGCGAAAATGGTATTGCAATGCTTCGAAACAAGGCCTGGGGTTCATACTTTCACTAGTGCAAGTTCTATCAACAATGATAACATAATTGGATCATATAACAATCCCTCAACATGCAACAAAGAGTCACTCCAAAGTCATTAATAGCAGAGAACAAACGAAGAGATTATTGTAGGGTACCAAAACCACCTCAAAGTGATTCTTTCCAATCAATCCATTAGGCTATTCCTATAAGTGTCACAAACAGCCATAGAGTTTGTAGGAAAATAACACCTTAAGACACACATCAACCGAAAACCTAATGTCACCTAGATACTCCAATGCCACCTCAAGTATCCGCGGGTTTGATTATACGATATGCATCACACAATCTCAGATTCATCTATTCAAACCAACACAAAGAACTTCACAAAGTGCCCCAAAGTTTCTACCGGAGAGTCAAGACAAAAACGTGTGCCAACCCCTATGCATAAGTTCACAAGGTCACTGAACCCACGAGTTGATCACCAAAATATACATCAAGTAGATCACGTGAATATCCCATTGTCACCACAAATAAGCACATGCAAGACATACATCAAGTGTTCTCAAATCCTTAAAGACTCAATCCGATATCATAACTTCAAAGGGAAAACTCAATCCATTACAAGAAGGTAGAGGGGGAGAAACATCATAAGATCCAAATATAATAGCAAAGCTCGCGATACATCAAGATAGTGCCACATCAAGAACACGAGAGAGAGAGAGAGAGAGAGAGAGAGATCAAACACATAGCTACTGGTACATACCCTTAGCCCTGGAACTAATCCCTCCTCATCATGGAGAGCGTCGAGATGATGAAGATAGCCACCGATGATGGATCCCCCTCTGACAGGGTGTCGGAACAGGGTCCCAATTGGTTTTTGGTGGGTACAGAGGCTTGCAGCGGCGGAACTCATGATCTAGGTTTCTTTTCGGGGGTTTCTGTATTTATAGGAATTTTTGGCGTTAGTTTCACGTCAAGGGGGGTCTCCGAGTCAGCCATGAGATACGGGGGTGCGCCCAGGGGGGTAGGGCGCGCCCTCCACTCTCATGGATGACTCGGTACTTGTCGTGGAATTGTCACGATAGTTGTCCTAGTGTGAGGACTTAGTCATGGGTCCAACGCATCCATGTGCTAGCTTGAGAGGGGTTGAGTGGGACGAGAGATGCGAGGATTTACCCAGGTTCGGCCCCTCACGGTGGAGGTAAAAGCCTACATCCTGCTTCATTGATATTGATGATGATGATCACACTTACAGGGGTGCTCTATTTCGAGAGCTCTTGATGTGTCTATCTATCTAGACTTCTCAAACTTGTCCCTCTTGGGATGCCTTGCCCCTCCTTATATAAGTTGAAGGGGCGGCTTGCATGACTAGTCCTAGTAGGATTAGAATTACTCTTTTACAAGTGGAGTCCTAGTCTTGCTTCCTTTGTAAGGGAATATTCCTTATGCTTTCCTCTTAAGCCGGCCCACCATAACATGAACCGGTCTTCTGGACCTTGAGTCTTTTGGGCCTCCGGGTCTTGTCGCTCCTCTAACTCGCTTGTTGAGTCACCAATGAGTCACCTGGCTCAGCCCGGTTATCAGTGGGTGGAGAGATCCGGGTGGGTCACTTAGTGAGTCGCCATGTCAGGGCGGGTCTCCAGTGAGTCGCCAAGTCCGACCGAGTCACCAGTGGATCGCCAAGTCCGGCCGGGTCATACTTACGGCTGGGTCATACCGCGGGGTACATCCCTGACATTAGCCCCCAGTTTAATTTGGATTTTTCCATGTTAAACTGATCCTGCAAAACAAACACAAGAACAAATTTGACATGTTGTGCTCTGGGTTAAAAATTCTTGTAAGCTGGCACCTGATCATCCTTAAGTCCTTGTCATTTCCTTCTTCTGGAAAGTCTGGGTCAATAGACCAACTTCATAATCAATTTGCTGACATTGGTTTCTCACAGAAAAATATTGTGAAGAATAATTCATTTGATTTAGCTCCCAATGCTTAACAAAAATATTGGTCTTGAAATACTCATCCTATTTTAAGCCGGCTTGAAGATGTAGAACTTTCCAGTTTATCATTGCCAAAATTACCGGTTTGTAAATATGATGGCACCGGGTCATAATTTTGCTGGTGTTGCCGGGTTGTAATTCTGCTGACACCGGGTCATAATTGTTGCAGACTTCTCCAATAATAATATAATACCCGATTTGCTCAAAACTGAGAATTTTGAAGTTATTCCTCCCTTATATGCATATCACCTATAGCCCCCAAGTCTTAAGAAGGGAGCATAGTAACAGCTCAAGACTTGCTTCAATATAAATGTTGCAACCTTGAAGAAATAGAAGTTGCTCATCTTAGTCACTAGTCAAAACTGAATATTCCACATATGTAGCCCCCAAGTGCCGGTGTGATCGAGAGAAGACCAAATCATATTGCAGTGGATGTTCCTCCATCATGTGTGGTTCATTCTCATGGTTCCAGCTATTGGTGAAACCACTTACGTTTGCAAGAGGAATTGTAGACTTCACAAACAAATTTGTCTTTTAGTCTATACTGAATGTTGGCCAAGAGAAGCATCCATGTTAGTTGGAAGGACAGATGTTTTTTCTAGATCTTTTCTTTTGGAGCTACATATTTGTATATCATCTGTGAATCATTGAGATGCATTAACATGTTGATCTTATGTATGGGAATCGTACTAGTTGGTTTTAGTTGCGACGCAAGATCCGAAGTGGTTGATCTTTGCTTTTGGAGCTACATGTTTGTATATGATCTGTGAATCATTAATATGCATTAACAATTACTTATTTCTGTTCGCTCAGTGTTTACAAGTTACTGATCGATCACTAGCTAGCCTACTAATGCGCTCCTGGCAGTTTTATTTGCAACTCAAGATCCAAAGTGGCAGTTTTTTGAATAAAAATGCCTACCTATGAAAAAACTGACAAGCTACACTATCCTACCTACTCGATCCTACACGGATAAATAGCGGATCACGCATGTACTACCGGATCACGCATGTACTACCTCCTTTCCTGTTTGTAGGGCTCAATTGAAGAAACGACCTACTCGATCCTACATGAATAAATAGCGGATCACGCACATACTAGTACCTCCTTTCCGGTTTGCAGGGCTTAATTCGAACCTCTCACCAACCAAGGTACTCCCTCCGTCCGGGTTTACTAGTCCCGTGAGCAAAGCAGCAAGACCAAGGCATGGCAATAATTAACGGCATGCAGAAGTTTAAGCCTAATTAATTCTAGTGATTTAAGTGGCTGCATGCGTGCCCTCGGCCGCGACTTGTTGCATGCTGCTCCGCATACTGGTTGTGAGCGATTCTGAGTGCCTGCATGCAGCCGGCCGTAATTAAGGCAGCTAACTGATGCGAAAAAAGATGCAATTTAATTGTTGCGGGCTTTTTAAATCCGTGGAATCATTATTGACAAGGAGGGAGACGATTCGAGTGCACTTGTTTGACCGTCATGCCGGCGTGCGACCCAGACGGGACGGGACGGCACAATCAGAATTTCAGTTTCTCTAGTTTTCAACGGCAAGCTGGCATGCTAAGCCATGCCGGCTTATGCATTGAATTTTGATGACCGTCGCGCTACCTTCCGCCTATAAGTACTGTTTCCCACCCTTCTCCGGTGGCAACTCGCCATATCCTCATAAGCCCCCACCGGCCCGACATTGCTCGCCACGTACGCCATGCCGTCGCCCGTTTGCGGTAGGCGAGGCTGGAGGCGGTTACCACCGGAACTAGTGTCCGGTTTTTCACCGGAAGGCAGACGGAGGGAGGAGGCGTTCTATCTATCTTTAGATGGCAATGCGGAGATCGAGGACTTGTTGGAGTGCGACCGCCTGGTAGAGGAGCAGGAGTTGTTGGAGCGCGACCACCTGGCAGAGGAGCAGCGTATCGCCGATTTGTGCTACCAGCGGGACATGGAGCAGCAGCGCACCGATGCTCTGAGTCGCGAGCAGAGCACCCACAGCTGGGCCGACTACGTGGAGGCCGGCGCCCAGAAAATAGCCCTGGAGGCTGTCGGGCACGCACATGTTTGCGACGCCAATTTTTACTACCAGCTCGTCAAGTGGGTTTCTCGCTTGGAAGTCGAAGCTTCGGTGGACCACCCCGGCATGGAAAGGGACAACGCGCGCGAGCAACGCGCCCTATCGCACCTCTGACAAGTCTGAGGCGAGGCACAGGACGCCGGTGCCGGCATTTAGCATGTACCGCAGATGGCGGCCGGCATTGTGTAGTTAGCTAAGAGTAAGTTAGTACTTGTACGCTACTAGAGTATTAGAGGGAGTAGATAGTTAACTTGGCTATGATGGTTGTCAACGTGAAAGTTCAGTACTCTATATGTGGATCAGACATGTTACTTTGCTCTAAATGTTGAACTTCCCATTTGAACGTATGGAATGGGCTGCTATTTTTTTAAATGGGTTGTATTTGTCCTCCATGGGTTTAGAGGCTGACTTGTGGGCCTACCAAGTTGACGCGTACACAATCAGGATATGATTGTATATGGAGAGGATGATAGCAGGGACCCGCCAAGGTCATGGCAGTACGCAAGTAAGTGCCTCCTTATTTCAAGCCAATAAAAAATGGCTCCTCCTAATGGATTTCTGACATCTGGGTCCCATGCCGTTGTTAACATAGTCAATAAACGAGAGAATTGCACAACGAGCGGCTAACACCAGGGACCCAACAGCTCGCCCAATTATTATTTTTGGGTTAATTTGATAAATGCCACTCCAAATCTGGTGTTTCTGAGAAATGCCATTGAAATTTACAAACTTTGAAAAATGCCATTTCATGCCATTTCTAGTGGCATTTTTTGAAGTCTGGAGTGGCGTTTTTCAAAGTTTGCAAACTGCAGTGGCGTTTTTCAATGTTTGCAAAAATTGCAGTGGCATTTTTCAAAGTTTGGAAATTGCAGTGGTATTTTTATGAATCACCATAATTGGAGTGGCATTTATCTAATTTGTTTTTGAGACAGAAGCAGGGTGTCAACTGGGCTGTGTGGGACACTCTGGCCTGTCTAGACAACCTTTTCTTTTATGTTTACCACATACCAGCCCAGTAGTTTTTTTTCTTTCTGAAAATGGCTAGCCCAGTTTTTTTGTGATTTGTCAAGTAAGTCGCTTTGTCAGGCCTGTTGGGCTGCAAATCTTTCAAGACGAGGAGAGCTTCATTCGGCTGGCCGAGAAAATGGCCTATCCATAATGAGAAATGGGTTGTACATTTTTAAAACACATCAGACCGGCAATTAGTTTCAAATATCTTTTTTTCATTTCAAGATTTTAAATTGCATTAATTTTTATGCGTGGACAATTTATTAGATTTTATATTGATATACATTTATTTTTAAAATCAGTCTGAATGTGACTCGAAATTTAGGGATTAAAAACAGTCCAGACCGCACCGACATATGCAAAATTTCGTATAATTTTTTAACCATGGCCACAATATGGGTTGTAATTCTAATGAAAAGAATATGGGCTCCAAAAAACCCGTAAGAATTAGAAAATGGGCTGTAAATTATTAAAAATAATGGCAAATGGCATGTATGCTGTTTTCCACAGATTTGAGGCTTTCCTAAAAAAAGGTTGACGCACAAGCAGTGACTATTGGATGTCCATCCAACGGTCGTCGTGCTTCTTCAATCTCTGCTCTTCCTGCTCCAGCCGCTCAAACAAGCACTAGCGGGACTGCCTGCTCCCTCCTCCCCACGGCCGGCTGTCCTGCCGCGCAGGCCTCACCACCCCACCGTACTCCCATCGCTCGCCTAGACATCCCTCTACTCACCCACACCTGCTGTTATTCTCCGGCGACGGCAGACGAACCAGTAAACCCTCGTACAGTCGTACTCCCCTCCGCGTGGGAAACAACTGCCGAGTCTTCCCTGGTTCCGTGTCGTTCCCTTCCTAGGCCTCGCCGTCGTCCACCGCCCTCGTGCTCTCGGCGTGGCGTGGTCAACGTGGTCAACGACCGACATGTATCTGAAGTGGACTATATGTGGAGAGGCTGACAGCTGGGTCCACGGCCGCACGCAAGGAAATGCCTCCTTATTACGTGCAAAATAATGATTCCTCCACCTGACATCTGGGACCCACCGAAAGGGCCTCTGTATTTCGCGAAAAAAACATTACAGCCGTTGAAAGCTCGGACCCACTACCTATATCTTTGCACGCAAGGAAGTGCCTCCATATTACACAAAAAAAAAATTAATACTCCCCTGCTAGCTGGGACCCAATATAGTGGGACTACTAAGTTGACGGGGACGGAGGGCTTTGTCAACTTAGTCAATATGCACGATTCTAGCTCGAGTGACCATACGATGTCCATCCAACGGCCATAGTGCTTCTTCAACCTCTGGTCTTCTTGCTCCAGCCGCCCAAAGCAGCGCCGGTCGTGCTGCCTGCTCCTGCCTCCGGTGGCCGGCTGTGCTTCCGCGGAGGCCTCACCGCCCCTATACTACTCCCACCGGTGGCCAGGCCATCCCTCCACTCCACTCACCCACACCTCCTATTATTCCGCGGCGACGACAACGTAGCTGAACCAGTGTACCCTCGTACTCCTCTCCGCGTGGGCATCCACTGCCGCGTCTTCCCCGGCTCCGTGTCGTCCCCTTCCTGGGCCTCGCCGTCGTCCACCGCCGTGGTGCTCTCGACGCGGCGTGGTCAATGTGGTCCACGACCGACTTCCATCGGAAGAGTATTGTACGTGGAGAGGCTGACAGCTAGGTCCACGACAGCCGCAACAAAGTGCCTCCTTATTACGCGCAAAATAATTATTCCTCCACCTGACAGTGGGGACCCACCGGACGGGCCACCGTATTTCGTGAAAAAAATGTTCCCCCCTGACTGCTGGGACCCACCAGCTACATCTTCGCACGCAAGGAAGTGTGTTCGGGCAAAAAAATGATTCGCCCCCCTGACTGCTGGGACCCACCAGCTACATCTTCACACGCAAGGAAGTGCCTGACAGTCGGGACCCACCTGGTTGAAGCGTAAGTAGCGTTATCATTCTGGTCGCGAACGTGTACGTACATATATACTGGTCGATGTAGAGGCGCGCACGTGTCGTAGTAGAGGTGCACACGTAGCATGTACACGTACGTACATCAGCCAAGGTGCAAGAAAGAAAATACGGCCATGTACGTACATACGGGCGGGGTCTCGAACGCCTACTCGTGCATATATACGTACGGCCAGGGCTCGTGTACATGGCTGGGTTAGAATGGAGAAACAGCATTTTCGTCGTGTTCATGGGGAGCCAACCGACTGGGTCGGCACGGAATGCATTGTCGTGTTCATCGGGAGGGCTTGGACGGAATAGGCGATGGAAACGAGGCCTGCCGTACCGCAGAACGGAGGAAACGGCCTTGTGTTCGACCGGCCACGTTCGAAACGGGATCCTATTCATTGGGAGGGGTCTGGCGTACTGCAAAACGGAGGAAGGACCTCCTATGGTCGACATGGGGGTCATGTTGATTGGGAGGGGTGTGGCGTACCGCAAATCGGACGAAACGGACTTGTGTTGGAGCGGTACGGTTGAAACGGGGGTCCTATCATCGGGAGGGGTGTGGCGTCCCGCAAAACGGGACTCCACGGATACTGTTCATCTCCACCGTCGACCTCCTCCAGCCTCCACGGGCTACTGCTCATCCACCGTTGACCTCCTCCAGCCTCCACCTGTGACTGTTCATCCACGGGCTCTTGTTCATCCAGCCTCCACCGCGCGCTACTCCATCAGCTACTGTTCAACCACCCCTCTCCATGGGCTCCTGTTCAACCACCCCTCCATGGGCTACTGTTCATCAACCCCTCCACCATCTACTGTTCATCCAGCCCTCCACGGGGTCGTCCTGTTCATCCAGCCCTCCACGGGGTCCTATTCATCCTGCCCCAACCGGCTCAATCGATCGGGGTCCTGTTCATCCAGAGGCAACGCCACGGGGTCCTGTTCATCCACCCCCATCGCTCACTGTTCATC
>NC_041383.1:187655176-187667893 GCF_002162155.2 Triticum dicoccoides | reverse complement strand
CAGCAGTAGTGAAGGAATCGCTCGATCTGGTTCAGTTAACAACCATCGATCAGTCACTCGGGTTCAGTAACGCGTAGCCTGCAGTGCAATCTCTCGGGTTCAGTTAGGCGATGCCTCACTCGGGTTCAGTTAGACAATTCTTTGCACACATGGGCGTACGTGTATGAGAGAAACGCGCATCGCTCGGCCCCCGACCACCCACTGTAACCGGGAACTCGCCGAAATTTTTCTCGCCCTCGCTTGTACCATGGTTTTTTCCGTCATGGACGACCCAAAGAATGTCATGCAGCTGCGTCTCCAGCCCGCCCAGGACGAAAAGCCCATTTTTTGTCATGATTTTTTGTCATAGAAGTAGGAGTCCACCACATCTATGATGATACCGAGTTTTGTCACAATTATCGTCATAGAAGTGTCATAAGTATGACAGAAAGTTTTTTCGTTCGGCCCAAAATGTCACGGATGTGTCTTTTTTTTGTAGTACGTACATCATGCCCCTCAACTTCGATCCGATCACCAGGAAACTTCTTGATAGGCATGTACTGGGTCGGCATGAACTCCCACTAGATGGCTACCATCAGAGAAGACCGAAAAAAGTTGGTGCTCCTGAACTTCCACACCTCCCATGAGATTATCCTTCCTCTGTTGGATTATGTAGGGTTTTACTGTCATGGCCCAAGTCATCTAGATTACCATGTCAATTGGATGAACCTTATTTTACACAAGATTGCAATCTGCCAAGTGGCCACATGATATGTGGATTACGCAGAGTTCAAGCTAATTGCCTTGTTTGGCTGCGGACTCGCCTATCTTTCCGCCGGTGCCTTCTTTAGCTAGAGACAACTCACCTCGCAGTGGATCGTCAAGCTGATACACACTTCTTTGATGCTATTGAACACAATGGCATCATCTACACGATCGACAAAGCAGATGGCACCATGTATTGCTGGGACGAC
This sequence comes from Triticum dicoccoides, assembly GCF_002162155.2. NCBI lineage: Eukaryota > Viridiplantae > Streptophyta > Magnoliopsida > Poales > Poaceae > Triticum > Triticum dicoccoides. The sequence continues at coordinate 187,666,940 of NC_041383.1, read as the reverse complement.
GCGTGTAAGTTGTTTTTGTCTGATTTTAATGATAGCACCATGACACTGTTTGAAATTTTGTGATGATTGGCATATCCCTGTTTGAGCGGAATTTGAGTAGAACTATGGAAATGTATTTGAGACACCATAAATCAGCTATATTTGGAATGAGTTAATTCAAGCGATTGTGACCATGTCATTACAGCCAATTTGTACCCTTGAATAATCAAACGGTTAGGAAGATATGTATATTCTCCTAACTTTATAGTAATCTGTATACTACTAATATGAGTGTGTATCAATAGCCATGTTAGTTTCCTCATTTTCATGATGTAGAAACATGTATCACACTGTTGGTTTCATCTAACTATACATTAGGGAAGTAAATGTGCATATGGAGAACTCTATATTTGGAAGTAGTGAAATCAAGTAATTCTTACCATGTGTACATACCTATATTCACCCTTCAACAATCAATGGCTAGAATAATATCCTCACAAGAATTTTGCCCACAAAACATGAGTATATTACAATGCATGGTGTGTTAGTTTCCTGTGAAGAATCGGTTGCGAGATAACATGAGTATAACCATGCATGGCACTTCTATATTTTTGAACCCACTATATGTTTCCCTGTATTTTCCTCTCAGTTCCAACAGGGACAGGTCAATGTTGTTTCTTGTATTATCCTACTCATACTTTGAACAATGTTGATATTACATTAACAATGCCTGTCCTTTTTGATATGATGTAGTGTCCCTACAGTTACCGCCCTTTGTAATCACACCACCTTTGCCAAAAACAGGGAAGCACACCTGGTTCCCGCTCAATCAGACGACAACGAAAGACTGATGATCATTCACACACATGAGCCGACAAAGTTATATTGCAAAAACCCCACTGTGTTCAAGCACCGTGAAATACGCGAGTATCCGAAGAGTGGATGTTATGTCTATGAGTAGGATACCAGCTTGTTGGGGCCTTCATGATTTTTGAGTTGGAGGCGGGTAAACAACCTTGCTTCACACTCTCTATTTCCCAGACTCAATTATCCGATTAACGAGGAGATCACCATTGGCAAGGACCTTGATGGCACAAAGGCTCTGTTTGCTAGGGAAAATTGTGTCTACATGGCGATCCCTAGGACTTCGGGAGCAAACTCCCCTGATTGTCAACGATACAGCTTGCAGCCAAAAGAAGGTGAGAATGACAAAGGCATCCGGATTAACTTTGATCCTTGGATATCTCAACTCCGACAGGCAGTGATGTGGTTCAAGCCTTCAGGTTGATAGGTAATTGGGTTGTTGCTCGAAAGGGTGGAGTCATGGTGTCTTCGAATCACTGGTGAATGAAGTGGGGCTGCAAATTATGATGGTGTTGGATCATCCCTCTTGGAATGACTTGTTGTCTTTGTTGCTTGTTCTAGATGTGTAGTTCTCTCTTTTGTTATGCAGACTCCTTGTCATTTGGTCATCCTCGTCTATGTCACTCTTACTATGTAATAGTTGACTCTCTTTAGAATGTCATTCTTGTCTGGATCACAAGAGTCTGAGCGCTGCAGATGGGTGCATTTTGGTGGTGTAATAAGACTTCTGATGAACTATCATGTCTTGTTGTTTATGTTAGTAGTAGTCACTAGTGAGTGTTTGAATGTTGTATATATCGTTTTTTCGAACTGTTTATTGTCTTTAACTGCTAGTGGGCTAAATGAGGGCATCACCATTCTCCAGTTGTCGGTGTCAAAACCGGCAGACCTCGGGGTAGGGGGTCCTGAGCTGTGGATCCAGGGTCGATGGATAATAGGGGACGATGAACACAGTGTTTACCCAGGTTCGAGCCCTCTCAAAGAGGTAAAACCCTATGTCCTGCTTGATTATATTGAAGGTATAACGTGGTTTATAGAGTAGATCTACCTTGAGATCAGCATGAGCTAAACCCTAAGGCTATGACATGATGAATGTAGCATTAACCCTATTGATTGCCTCCCCCGCTTTATATAGACACCAATAGGGTTAGGGTTACCGAAGAAAGATTACAACAAGGGTTTAAAGAGATCCTGCACCTTCTTGACTTGGAGGGCAGACCACGGCTTCATAGATCTCTTGTCAATATACGACTTCACCAGTCCGGCCCACATAAAATGGGTCGTCGCCCCAAGGACCCCTTAGTCCATGACTCCCTCAGTAGGCCCCGAACTTGCCCCCAACGCCAAGACTAATATCCAACATCCACTCGTCCGACCTACATTCAGCTTGTGAGGCGAGTTCTTTCATGTTTGGAACTAGGTGATGTCCAGAATCTGAAACGGTAGTTTTACTTAACACTGAAGGCAATAAAAATGTTGCTCAAGTGCCAATAGTGCCTTTATCTGACAACTTTTTCTCTCCCAATGAAGAGTCACTTCCGGCCATAACACCAAGCAGTTACTATTTCTCGAAGCGTGGCTCAAGGTTGATGCCACATTTGACACATCCCCTCAAGGTGAAGATCGTGTCCTGTTTTTCGGGGGATATGGTTGATGATTTTGATTCCCCTCCCCGCTCATAATGTTGCGGAGATATCGGGAAGTGGAGGAGCCAACGTCATGGAAAAAGAAATCCCTGGCCTGCCCATAATCTATAAAGGGGGGGCTACTACAGTCTGCATCGCACATCTTCTTCCACCTTTTGCTCACGCGAACCTTTAGAGCTCCAGCGCCCTTTCTCGCTACTTCCACTGTGAATACCACTTCACCTCCTTCGACCATGTCCGGATCGGGTGCCAATGGGAAGTGGGAGGCCTCCTCTATCACTGACAAGGACATTCTGAAGCTGAAGGAGGCCGGCTACTTGCCGGCCAATGTCACCAATCGGGCCCTCGAAGAGGGCCAGATCATCCCTACGCCCGAGCTGGGCGAAAGGGTAGTTTGCTCCCCCATTTCCTTAGGGACTCGGATTTCCCCTGGATCCCTTTGTGCGGGGGTTGATGTTCTACTATGGGCTGGATTTTCCACAATCTAGCCACCAACTCCCTCCTCCACATCTCGACTTTAATCGTCGTCTGTGAAGCACTCCTCCGGGTCCAGCCGCACTTAATTTGTTTATGGACGAAGGTGTTTGTCGGTGTCAAAACCGGCGGATCTCGGGTAGGGGGTCCCGAACTGTGCGTCTAGGCGGATGGTAACAGGAGACGAGGGACACGCTGTTTTTACCCAGGTTCGGGCCCTCTTGATGGAGGTAATACCCTACGTCCTGCTTGATTAATATTGATGATGTGGGTTACAAGAGTAGATCTACCACGAGATCAAGGAGGCTAAACCCTAGAAGCTAGCCTATGGTATGATTGTTGTTCGTCCTATGGACTAAGGCCATCCGGTTTATATAGACACCGGAGAGGGCTAGGGTTACACAGAGTCAGTTACAAAGGTAGGAGATCTACATATCCGTATCGCCAAGCTTGCCTTCCACACCAAGGAAAGTCCCATCCGGACACGGGACGAAGTCTTCAATCTTGTATCTTCATAGTCTTGGAGTCCGGCCGATGATGATAGTTCGGCTATCCGAACACCCCCTAGTCCGGAACTCCCTTAGTGTTCAATGTCAAGCCCAAGGTGGTTGGAGGCGAGCATGCAGACTATGGAGGGGGCATGATTAGTAAGATGGCGCGGGTCCAGTGGCCGGATGGTCACTTTGTTGAAACCGTCCAGATGTGGCAGAAGGAGTGGTTTTATATCATCGAGCCGATGGAGGCCGCCTGGGGAGCGGCCCCCGCATTCAGGTCCGGACCCCTACTAGATTGGCCTCTTGGACCACCAAGAGCCCAGACTTGGGGTGTGTTGCCGACATGAAAACATTGCAAAAGCACGTTGACAACATAATAAAGACCGACAAGAAGCTGGTATATGTGGTCCAGATCATGCTCCACCGCCGGCTCCTCCCTTGCTAGGAGATGGCCAAGCCTATGGAGTGTCGAACCCACAAGGAGCTAAAGGTAAGATCAATATTCTCTCAAGTCCTATCTGCCACTGATACGACTCTACGTACATTGAATGCTTGTTTCCATCTAGAAACGAGAAATAAAACTATGTTGTGGGTATGAAGAGGATAGCTTTGCATGATACCAGAGAACTAAAATATGAAAATAGGTATTGTTAACATAAATTTAGAATATATTACTATATATTTTAAATAGCGAGTGTGGAATAATGATCGGTCGGTGTGCAGAATTGTCCTAGGCAATTGTTAACAAGATCGGTAGTCGTTATTGCAATTTTATATGAGGGAGAGGCATAAGCTAACATACTTTCTCTACTTGGATCATATGCACTTATGATTGGAACTCTACCAAGCATCCACAACTACTAGAGATCATTATGGCAAAACCCAACCATAGCATTAAAGTCTCAAGTCCCCTTTAGCCCATACGCAACAACCCCCTTACTTGGGTTTAAGCTTCGGTCACTCTAGCTATTGGGGAACGTAGCAGAAATTCAAAATTTTCCTATGTGTCACCAAGATCTATCCATGGAGAAACCAGCAACGAGGGGAAGGAGAGTGCATCTACATACCCTTGTAGATCGCTAAGCGGAAGCGTTCAAGAGAACGGGATTGAAGGAGTTGTACTCATCGTGATCCAAATTACCGGAGATCCTAGTGCCGAACGCACGACACCTCCGCGTTCAACACACGTACAGCCCAGTGACGTCTCCCATGCCTTGATCCAGCATGGAGAGAGGGAGAGGTTGAGGAAGACTCCGTCCAGTAGCAGCACAACGGCGTGGTTGTGGTGGAGGACCGTGGCAATCCTGCAGGGCTTCACCAAGCACCGCGGGAGAGGAGAAGGGAGAGAGGTAGGGCTTCGCCTTGGAGAGGTCAAACTCATCTGTTGGCAGCCCCAAAGTTCTCAAAGTATATATAGGGGGAGAGGGAGGGCTGCGCCCCCACCTAGGGTTCCACCCCTAGGGGCGGCGGCCAGCCCAAAACCCATCTAGGGTGCGGCCAAGGGGGGGGAAGAGGGGAAACTTGCCCCCAAGTTAGGTGGGTGCGCCCCCTCCCCAAACCCTAGGCGCCTTGGGCCCTTGTGGGGGGGGCACACCAGCCCACCTGGGGCTGGTCCTCTCCCACACTTGGCACATGCTGCCCTCCGGGGATGGTGGCCCCACTTGGTGGACCCCCGGGACCCTCCCGGTGGTCCCCGTACGTGACCGATAAAACCCGAAACTTTTCTGGTGACCAAAACATGACTTCCCATATATAAATCTTTACCTCTGGACCATTTTGGAACTCCTCGTGACATCCTGGATCTCATCCGGGACTCCGAACAACATTCGGTAACCACATACAAACTTCCTTTATAACCCTAGCGTCATCGAACCTTAAGTGTGTAGACCCTACGGGTTTGGGAACCATGCAGACATGACCGAGACGTTCTCTGGTCAATAACCAACAGCGGGATATGGATACCCATGTTGGCTCCCACATGTTCCACGATGATCTCATTGGATGAACCACGATGTCAAGGACTCAATAAATCCCGTATAAAATTCCCTTTATCTAGCGGTATTGTACTTGCCCGAGATTCAATCGTCGGTATGCCGATACCTTTTTCAATCCCGTTACTGGCAAGTCTCTTTACTCGTTCCGTAACACATCATCCCGTGATCAACCCCTTGGTCACATTGTGCACATTATGATGATGTCCTACCGAGTGGGCCCAGAGATACCTCTTCGTTTACACGGAGTGACAAATCCCAGTCTCGATTCGTGCCAACCCAACAGACACTTTCGGAGATACTCGTAGTGCACCTTTATAGCCACCCAGTTACGTTGTGACGTTTGGTGCACCCAAAGCATTCCTACGGTATCCGGGAGTTGCACAATCTCATGGTCTAAGGAAATGATACTTGACATTAGAAAAGCTTTAGCATACGAACTAGGATCTTTGTGCTAGGCTTAGGATTGGGTCTTTTCCATCACATCATTCTCCTAATGATGTGATCCCGTTGTCAACGACATCCAATGTCCATGGTCAGGAAACCGTAACCATCTATTGATCAACGAGCTAGTCAATCAGAGGCTTACTAGGGACATGGTGTTGTCTATGTACCCACACATGTATCTGAGTTTCCTATCAATACAATTATAGCATGGATAATAAACGATTATCATGAACAAGGAAATATAATAATAATAACTAATTTATTATTGTCTCTAGGGCATATTTCCAATAGTCTCCCACTTGCACTGGAGTCAATAATCTAGTTCACATCGCCATGTGATTAACACTGATAGGTCACATCACCATGTGACCAACATCCAAAGAGTTTACTAGTGTCACTAAACTAGTTCACATCACCATGTGATTAAGACTCAATGAGTTCTGGGGTTTGATCATGTTTTTCTTGTGAGAGAGGTTTTAGTCAACGAGTCTGCAACATTCAGATCCATATGTATTTCGCAAATCTCTATGTCATATTGTAAATGCTGCTTCCACGCTCCACTTGGAGCTATTCCAAATGGTTGCCCCACTATACGTATCCGGTTTGCTACTCAGAGTCATTCGGATAGGTGTTAAATCTTGCATCGACGTAATCTTTTACGCCGAACTCTTTATCACCTCCATAATCGAGAAACATTTCCTTATTCCTCTAAGGATAATTTTGACCGTTGTCCAATGATCGTTCCTGGATCATTCTTGTACCCCTTGACTGACTCATGGCAAGGCACACTTCCGGTGCGGTACAGAGCATAGCATACTATAGAGCCTACGTCTGAAGCATAGGGGACGACCTTCGTCCTTTCTCTCTCTTTTGCCGGGGTCGAGCTTTAACTCTTAACTTCATACCTTACTACTCAGGCAAGAACTCCTTCTTTGACTGATCCATCTTGAACACCTTCAAGATCATGTCAAGGTATGTGCTCATTTGAAAGTACCATTGAGCGGTTTTTGATCTATCCTCATAGATCTTGATGCTCAATGTTCAAGAAGCTTAATCCAGGTTTTCTATTGAAAACACTTTTCAAATAACCCTATATGCTTTCCAGAAATTCTACATCATTTCTGATCAACAATATGTCAACACCATATACTCATGAGAAATTCTATAGTGCTCCCACTCACTTCTATAGACCCAAAATCTTTGATCATCTCATCAAAGCGTACATTCCAACTCCGATATGCTTACTCCAGTCCTTAGAAGGATTGCTGGAGCTTTGCATACTTGTTAGCGTCTTTCAGGATTGTCAAAAACCTTCTGGTAGTATCACATAGAACCTTTCCTCAAGAAAACTGTTAAGGAAACAATGTTTTGACATCCAATATGCAAGATTTCATAAATAATGCAGTAACTGCTAATCCAATTCCAATAGACTCTTAGCATCGCTATGAGTGAGAAAGCCTCACCGTAGTCAACTCCTTGAACTTGTCGGAAAACATCTTTAACGACAAGTCGAGCTTTCTTAATGGTGATACTTACCATCATTGTCTGTCTTCCTTTTAATATCCATCTTTACCCAACGGCCTTACGACCATCAAGTATTTCTTCCAAAGTCATGGATCCTCTCTCGGATTTTATGGCCTCGAGCCATTCGTCGGAATTCGGGCCCACCATCGCTTCTCCATAGTTCGTAGGTTCATTGTTGTCTAGTAACATGACCTCCAAGACAGGATTACGTACTACTCTGAAGCAGTACGCATCCTCGTCGACCTACGAGGTTTGGTAGTGACTTGATCCGAAGTTTCATGATCACTATCATAAGCTTCTACTTCAATTGGTGTAGGTGCCACAGGAACAACTTCCTGTGCCCTGCTACACACTAGTTGAAGTGATGGTTCAACAACCTCATCAAGTCTCCACCATCCTCCCACTCAATTCTTTCGAGAGAAACTTTTCCTCGAGAAAGGACCCGATTCAAGAAACAATCCCTATTGCTTTTGGATCTGAATTAGGAGGAATACCCAACTGTTTTGGGTGTCCTATGAAGATGCATTTTATCCGCTTTGGGTTCGAGCTTATCAACCTGAAACTTTTCACATAAGCGTCGCAGCCCCAAACTTTTAAGAAACGACAACTTAGGTTTCTCCAAACCATAGTTCAAACGGTGTCGTCTCAATGGAATTACGTGGTGCCCTATTAAAGTGAGTGCGGTTGTCTTTAATGCCTAACCCATGAACGATAGTGGTAATTTGATAAGAGACATCATGGTACGCACCATATATATCCAATAGGGTGCAACTATGATCTTCGGACACACCATCACACTATGGTGTTCCAGGCGGTACTATTGTGAAACAATTTCCACAATGTCTTAATTGTGTGCCAAAGCTCGTAACTCAGATACTCATCTCTATGATCATATCATAGACATTTTATCCTCTTGTCACGATGATCTTTAACTTCACTCTGAAATTACTTGAACCATTCAATAATTCAGACTTGTGTTTCATCAAGTAAATATACTCAACATCTACTCGAATCATCTGTGAAGCAAGAACGTAACGATATTCACTGCATGCCTCAGCACTCATTGGACTGCACACATCAAAATGTGTTACTTCCAACAAGTTTCTATCTTGTTCCATCTTACTGAAACCAAGGCTTTTCAGTCATCTTGCCCATGTGGTATGATTTGCATGCCTTAAGTGATTCAAAAACAAGTGAGTCCAAACGATCCATCTACATGGAGTTTCTTCATGCGTATACACCAATAGACATGGTTCGCATGTCTCAAACTTTTCAAAAATGAGCGAGTCCAAAGATCCATCAACATGGAGCTTCTTCATGCGTTTTACACCAATATGACTTACATGGCAGTGCCACAAGTAAGTGGTACTATCATTACTATCTTATATCTTTTGGCATGAAAATGTGTATCACTACGATCGAGATTCAATAAACCATTCTTTTTAGGTGCAATACCATTGAAGGTATTATTCAAATAAACAGAGTAACCATTATTCTCCTTAAATGAATAACCGTATTGCGATAGACATAATCCAATCATGTCTATGCTCAACGCAAACACCAAATAACAATTATTTTAACACCAATCTCGATGGTAGAGGGAGTGTGCGATGCTTGAGCACATCAACCTTGGAAACACTTCCAACACATATTGTCAGCTCACCTTTAGCTAGTCTCCGTTTATTCCGTAGCTTTTATTTCGAGTTACTAACACTTAGCAATCGAACTGGTATCCAATACCCTGGTGCTACTAGGAGTACTAGTAAAGTACACATTAACATTATGTATATCCAATATACTTCTATCGACCTTGCCAGCCTTCTTATCTACCAAGTATCTAGGGTAATTTTGCTCTAGTGGCTGTTCCCCTTATTACAGAAGCACTTAGTCTCGGATTTGGGTTCAACCTTGGGTTTCTTCACTAGAGCAGCAGCTGATTTTCCGTTTCATGAAGTCTCCCTTCTTGCCCTTGCCCTTCTTGAAAGTAGTGGTTTCACCAACCATCAACAATTGATGCTCCTTCTTGATTTCTACTTTCGCGGTGTCAAACATCGTGAATGCCTCAAGGATCATCATATCTATCCCTGATATGTTATAGTTCATCACGAAGCTCTAGCAGCTTGGTGGCAATGACTTTGGAGAAACATAACTATCTCATCTGGAAGATCAACTCCCACTCGATTCAAGTGATTGTTGCACTCAGACAATCGGAGCACAAGCTCAGCGATTGAGCTTTTCTCCCTTACTTTGCAGGCTAAGAAAATCGTCGGAGGTCTTATACCTCTTGACGTGGGCACGAGCCTGAAATCCCAATTTCAGCCCTCGAAACATCTCATATGTTCTGCGATGTTTCGAAAACGTCTTTGGTGCCTCAACTCTAAACCGTTTAACTAAACTATAACGTAGTTATCAAAACGTGTATGTCCGATGTTCGCAACATCCACAGACGATGTTTGGGGTTCTGCACACTGAGCGGTGCATTAAGGACATAAGCTTTCTAATGATCGCATAATCGCTACTGTCAACTTTCAACTATATTTTCTCTAGGAACATATCTAAAACAGTAGAACTAAAGCGCGAGCTATGACATAATTTTCAAAGGGCTTTTGACTATGTTTAGGATAATTAAGTTCATCTAATGAACTCCCACTCAGATAGACATCCCTCCAGTCATCTAAGTGATTACATGATCCGAGTCAACTAGGCCGTGTCCGATCATCACGTGAGACGGACTAGTCATCATCGGTGAACATCTTCATGTTGATCGTATCCACCATATGACTCATGCTCGACCTTTCAGTCTCTTGTGTTCCGAGGCCATGTCTGTACATGCTAGGCTCGTCAAGTTAACCTAAGTGTTTCGCGTGTGTAAATCTGGCTTACACCCGTTGTATGTGAACGTTAGAATCTATCACACCCGATCATCACGTGGTGCTTCGAAATGACGAACTTTCACAACGGTGCACAGTTAGGTCGAACACTTTCTTGAAATTTTAATGAGGGATCATCTTATTTACTACCGTCATTCTAAGCAAATAAGATGCATAAACATGATAAACATCACATGCAATCAAAAAGTGACATGATATGGCCAATATCATTTTGCTCCTTTTGATCTCCATCTTCGGGGCTCCATGATCATCATCGTCACTGGCATGACACCATGATCTCCATCATCGTGTCTCCATGAAGTTGTCTTGCCAACTTATTACTTCTACTACTATGGCTACCGGTTAGCAATAAAGTAAAGTAATTACATGGCGTTGTTCAATGACACACAGGTCATACAATAAATAAAGACAACTTCTATGGCTCCTGCCGGTTGTCATACTCATCGACATGCAAGTCGTGATTCCTATTACAAGAACATGATCAATCTCATACATCACATATCATTCATCACATTCTTCTTGGCCATATCACATCACATAGCATACCCTGCAAAAACAAGTTAGACGTCCTCTAATTGTTGTTTGCATGTTTTACGTGGCTGCTATGGGTTTCTAGCAAGAACGTTTCTTACCTATGCAAAACCACAACGTGATATGCCAATTGCTATTTATCCTTCATAAGGACCCTTTTCATTGAATCCGTTCCGACTAAAGTGGGAGAGACTGGCACCCGCTAGCCACCTTATGCACCAAGTGCATGTCAGTCGGTGGAACCTGTCTCACGTAAGTGTACGTGTAAGGTCAGTCCGGGCCGCTTCATCCCACAATACCGTCGAAACAAGATTGGACTAGTAACGGTAAGCATATTGAACAAAATTAACACCCACAACTACTTTGTGTTCTACCCGTGCATAGAATCTACGCAATAGACCTAGCTCATGATGCCACTGTTGGGGAACGTAGCAGAAATTCAAAATTTTCCTATGTGTCACCAAGATCTATCCAAGGAGAAACCAGCAACGAGGGGAAGGAGAGTGCATCTACATACCCTTGTAGATCGCTAAGCGAAAGCGTTCGAGAGAACGGGGTTGAAGGAGTCGTACTCGTCGTGATCCAAATCACCGGAGATCCTAGTGCCGAACGGACGGCACCTCCGTGTTCAACACACGTACAGCCCGGTGACGTCTCCCATGCCTTGATCCAGCAAGGAGAGAGGGAGAGGTTGAGGAAGACTCTGTCCAGCAGTAGCACAACAGCGTGGTGGTGGTGGAGGAGCGTGGCAATCCCGCAGGGCTTCGCCAAGCACCGCGGGACAGGAGAAGGGAGAGAGGTAGGGCTGCGCCTTGGAGAGGTCAAACTCATCTGTTGGCAGCCCCAAAGTCCTCAAGTATATATAGAGGGAGAGGAAGGGCTGCGCCCCCACCTAGGGTTCCACCCCTAGGGGCGGCGGCCAG
>NC_041383.1:187611785-187655032 GCF_002162155.2 Triticum dicoccoides | reverse complement strand
GGGGAAACTTGCCCCCCAAGTTAGGTGGGTGCGCCCCCTCCCCAAACCCTAGGCGCCTTGGGCCCTTGTGGGGGGGGCGCACCAGCCCACCTGGGGATGGTCCCCTCCCACACTTGGCCCATGCTGCCCTCCAGGGATGGTGGCCCCACTTGGTGGACCCCCGGGACCCTCCCGGTGGTCCCGGTACGTTACCGATAAAACCCGAAACGTTTCCGGTGACCAAAATAGGACTTCCCATATATAAATCTTTACCTCCGGACCATTCCGGAACTCCTCGTGACGTCCGGGATCTCATCTGGGACTCCTAACAACATTCGGTAACCACATACAAACTTCCTTTATAACCCTAGCGTCATCGAACCTTAAGTGTGTAGACCCTACGGGTTCGGGAACCATGCAGACATGACCGAGACGTTCTCCGGTCAATAACCAACAGTGGGATCTGGATACCCATGTTGGCTCCCACATGTTCCATGATGATCTCATCGAATGAACCACAATGTCAAGGACTCAATCAATCCCGTATACAATTCCCTTTGTCTAGTGGTATTGTACTTGCCCGAGATTCGATCGTCGGTATGCCGATACCTTGTTCAATCTCGTTACCGGCAAGTCTCTTTACTCGTTCCGTAACACATCATCCCATGATCAACCCCTTGGTCACATTGTGCACATTATGATGATGTCCTACCGAGTGGGCCCAGAGATACCTCTCCGTTTATACGGAGTGACAAATCCCAGTCTCGATTCGTGCCAACCCAACAGACACTTTCGGAGATACCCGTAGTGCACCTTTATAGCCACCCAGTTACGTTGTGATGTTTGGTGCACCCAAAGCATTCCTACGGTATCCGGGAGTTGCACAATCTCATGGTCTAAGGAAATGATACTTGACATTAGAAAAGCTTTAGCATACGAACTACGATCTTTGTGCTAGGCTTAGGATTGGGTCTTGTCCATCACATCATTCTCCTAATGATGTGATCCCGTTATCAATGACATCCAATGTCCATGGTCAGGAAATCGTAACCATCTATTGATCAACGAGCTAGTCAATCAAAGGCTTACTAGGGACATGGTGTTGTCTATGTACCCACACATGTATCTGAGTTTCCTATCAATACAATTATAGCATGGATAATAAACGATTATCATGAACAAGGAAATATAATAATAATAACTAATTTATTATTGTCTCTAGGGCATATTTCCAACACTAGCAACCCACTATACGTGAATCATGAACATATTGCAACACCCTACAGCGGGAATCCTTCATGTTAGCGCGGCACAGAAGGCACCATAGGCCAACACCAAAATAAAACATACAACTCAAACCAATCTAGATCATCAATCAACCCAAAGGACAACAGAAATATACTCAAAACATAAAAGGATGGCAACACATCATTGGATCATAATATGTGGCATAACACACCATGCTCAAGTAGGGGATTACAGCGGGGTGCGGGAGAGTGGACTATCGAAAAGAGATGAGGAAGGTGATGAAGATGGTGATGTTGATGAAGATGATCACTGCGGCAATGATTCCCCCGGTGGCACTCCGGCGACACTGAGAGAGAGGGGGAGAGAGTCTCTGATGCCTACTTGAACTACATCGGTATTTCCCCAAAGGGGAAGGGATGATGCAACACAGAGACGGTAGGTATTTCCGTCAGTGATGAGACCAAGGTTATCGAACCAGTAGGAGAAACAAGCAACACAACATAAACAACCCCTGCACATAAATAACAAATACTCTCAACCCGACGTGTTAAAGGGGTTGTCAATCCCTTTCAGTTAACGATGCCTCAAATTGGCAAAAAGACGTGATAAAGTTGTGATAGACAGGATAAATAGATCGCGAAATAAATAAATTGCATCAAGGTATTTTAGTATTTTGGTTTAATAGATCTGAAAATAAAAGCAAAGGAAAATAGATCGCAAAGGCAAATATGATGAGAAGAGACCCGGAGCCGTAAGTTTCACTGGATTCTCTCGAGAAAATAGCAAACGGTGGGAAAACAATTATTGTTTGGAAATTGATATAACTTCAAATAATCATGACGATATCCAGGCAATGATCATTTTATGGGCATCACGTCCAAGATTAGTAGACCGACTCCTGCCTGCATCTACTACTATTACTCCACACATCGACCGCTAGCCAGTATGCATCTAGTGTATTAAGTTCATGCAAAAACGGAGTAATGCAATAAGAATGATGACATGATGTAGACAAGATATATTTATGTAGAAATATACCCCATATTGTTATCCTTAATAGCAACAATACATACGTGTCGTTTCTCTTTCTATCACTGGGATCAAGCACCATAAGATCAAACCCATCAGAAAGCACCACTGCCTATGGCAATATAAATAGATCAAGTTGGCCAAACAAAACCCAAATATCGGAGAAGAAATGTGAGGCTATAATCAATCATGCATATAAGAGATCAAAGAAGACTCAAATAACTTTCATGGATAAAAACATAGATCTGATCATAAACTCAAAGTTCATCGGATCCCAACAAACACACTACAAAAAGACTTACATCATATGGATCTCCAAGAGACCATTGTATTGATAATCAATAGAGAGAGAGAGAGAGGAAGCCATCTAGCTACTAACTACAGACCTGTAGGTCTACAAAGAACTACTCACGCATCATCGGAGAGGCACCAATTGACATGATGAACCCCTCTGAGATGGTGTCTAGATTGGATCTGGTGTTCCTGGAACTTGCGGAGGCTGGAATTGATTTTCTCGACTCCCCTAGGGTTTCTGGAATATTGGGGGTATTTATAGAGCAAAGAGGTGATGCAGGAGGCCACCGAGGTGGGCACAACCCACCTGGGTGTGCCTGGGCCTCCAGGCGCGCCCTGGTGGGTTGTGATCCCCTCATGTACTTTCTTGGCCCATTGGATGTCTTCTAGTCCAAAAAATCCACAAAAAAGTTTCGCTGCGTTTGGACTCTGTTTGGTATTGATTTCCTGCGATGTAAAAAACAAGCACAAAACAACAAGTGGCACTCGGCACTATGTCAATAGGTTATTACCAAAAATGGTATAAAAATGATTGTAAACATCCAAGAATGATAATATAACATCATGGAACGATAAAAAATTATAGATACGTTGGAGACATATCAGCATCCCCAAGCTTAATTCATGCTCGTCCTCGAGTAGGTAAATTATAAAAATAGAATTTTTGATGTGGAATGCTGCCTAACATGTTCATCACATAATCTTTTCTTTATAGCATGGACATTTGGACTTTTATATGGTTCAAAGCAATAGTCTAGTTTTGACATGAAGACTTCAATACTCAAACATATCAACAAGTAACCATGTCTTTCAAAATATCAACACTAAAGCAAGTTATTCCTAGCCCATTATGCTCAACCATTGATCCATTCATGAAACACACTCGAATATTAGCTACACCTAATGCTCAAATACGATCATAGTGACCCTTAGTTGGTGCTTTATGAGAGAAGATGGAGACTCAAATTCAAAAATAAAAATTGCATAAAGTAAAATAAAGGCCCTTCGCAGAGGGAAGTAGGGATTTGTAGAGGTGCCAGAGCTCAAAGTGAAAATTGAGAGATAAAAACATTTTGGGAGGCATACTTTTGCCACCAACGAAAATGACTTAGAGCTCCCAACACTGTCCATGCTAGATACATCATAGGCTGTTCCCAAACAGAAAATAAAGTTTATTCCTTTTTCCACCATTACTTTCACTTTCCATGGCTAACCGTATCCACGGGTGCCCTCCATACCAACACTTTCTAAGGAATTTATTATTTGACAACATAAAGTAAATTCATTTTTTCATTTTTGGACTGGGCATCCCTAATACCTTTGTCGTACTCTCGTGCAATGACAAGTGAATAAACACTCATCATGAGTATAACACATCTAGCATGGAAAATATTGGCCACCCCTCACCGCCTCGCGAGCGGTACAAGCACACAAAACAGAAATTTATTTTGAAAATTAGAGATGGCACATGCAAATTTGCTTAGAACGGCACGGAAATGCCGCATATAGGTAGGTATAGTGGACTCATATGGCAAAACCGGTTAAAAGGGTTTTGGATGCACAAGTAGTGATCATACTTAGTGTGAAATGAAGGCTAGCAAAAAGATTGAGAAGCGACCAACCAAGAAACGAAAAATCTCGTACCCAAGCAATAAGCATAAATAACACTGAATAATGCACCACAAGTAGGATATAAATTTCATTGCATAACTATTGACTTTCGTGCTTGCATAGGGAATTACAAACCTTAACATCAATATTCTTACTAAAGCACAATTACTCATCAACATGACTCGCATATCATATCGTCATGTCTCAAAACCATTACTAAGAACCAAGTTTATTTTGTCCAATGATCTTCATGAAAGTTTTTATTATATCCTCCTTGGATATCTATCACTTTGGGACTATTTTCATATGTTTCTTTTGATAAGCTCAAATAAATTTATGTGAAGAACATGAGCATAATATTTCTTTCTCTCAAAATAATCTAAGTGAAGCAAGAGAGAATTTCTTAAAAAAATTACTAACTCCCAAATAATTCTAAGTGAAGCATGAGAGCGTTTCTTCAAAAATAACAAAGCACACCATGCTCAAAAAAGATATAAGTGAAGCACTAGAGCAATCTCTAAAAATTTAAGTGAATCATAGGAGCAAGCATAGCATAATTTTTGGCTCTCTCAAAAAGGTGTGTCCAGCAAGTATTCAAGACTTAAAACACAAAGCAAAACAAGAAAAGACTCATATCATACAAGACGCTCCAAGCAAAACTCATAATATGTGACGAATAAAAATATAGCTCCAAGTACAATACTGATGGTTGTTAGAAGAAAGAGGGGATGCCACTCGGGGGCATCCCCAAGCTTAGTTGCTTGCTACTTCTTGAATATTATCTTGGGGTGCCTCGGGCATCCCCAAGCTTAGCCTTTTGCTCATCCTTATTCCTTCATCCATCGTAAGATCACCCAAAACTTGAAAACTTCAATCACACAAAACTCAACAAAACCTTCGTGAGATCCGTTAGTATAAGAAAGCAAACCACTACTATAAGTACTGTTGCAAAGCCATTCATATTTTATTTTTGCATTATATCTGACTACTTCAAATACTTTTGTAACTCCAAAAATTCTGAATAATTAGGACGTCGTGAATAATTTTTTTATTAATCTTCTTCAAAAAGAATCAACTCAAAAGCACTCTTCTGATAAACATGAAAAATAATTTCGTGAGCGCAAAAGTTTCTGTTTTTAAGCAAGATCAAATGAACTTTCACTTAAATCATCCCAAAGGCCTTGCTTGGCACAGACACTAACTTAAACCACAAAAAACACATCTAACCAGAGGCATAATTGTGTATTTTGTTGAAAACACCAAGAAAACCAAAAAGCAAAAAGATACAAGTTGGGATGCCTCCCAATGAGAGCTATCGTTATAGCCATCAAGACAGGCTTAAGATTTCAACATTGCTCACATGAAAGATAAGAATTGAAACACGAAGATAGCATCATGAAACATATGACAAACACATTTAAGTCTACCATATTTCTATGCATAGGAATTTTATAAGCAAACAAATTATCAAGAAAAGAAATAGCTAGCAAATGCAAGGAAGAAGAATAAAACATAGACAATCTCAACATGAGGAGAGGTAATTTAGTAACATGAAAATTTCTACAACCATATTTTCCTCTCTCATAATAATTACATGTAGTATCATACTCAAATTCAACAATATAGCTATCATAAACAATATTATCTTTATGATCCACATGCATAAAAAGTTGGCACTCTTCCAAAATAGTGGGATTATCATCAAACAAAGTCATGACCTCTCCAAGCCCACTTTCATGAAAAAATTCATAAAATTGAACACTCTCCAAATAAGTGGGATTATTTTTAGCTAAAATTGACACTCTTCCAAACCCACTTTTAATATTATCGCAAGCATATCCATCATGAGGTTTAAATAAATTTTCAAGACCATAAGAATCATTATCACCCCAATCATGATCATTGCAATAAGTAGTGGAAATAGCAAAGCAAGCATCCCAAGCTTGGGGTTATGCATATCACTAACACAATTGACATTAATGGAATTTATAGTCACATCATTGCAATCACGCTTTTCATTCAAGGAGCTATCATGAATCACTTTATAAATTCCTTCGTTTAACACTTCATCACAATTTTCAGATTCATAAATCTCAATCAAAACATCATAAAGATAATCTAGTGAACTAAATTCACTATCAATTGGTTCATCATAATTGGATCTTTTGAAAATATTAGCAAGTGGATGAGGATCCATATCAATAGATTTTTAGCAAACAAAGATGCAAGAAAATAAAAGGCACATGGTAACAGAAGCAAACATAGCAAACAAGAGATCTGGCGAAAAAAGTCAAACGAAAAAGAGGGCGAATAAAATGTAATTTTTTTTGAAATGGGGGGGAGGAAAACGAGAGGCAAATGGCAAGTAATGTAAATTGTGAGGACATGAGATTTGTGATTAGGAACCTTGTTGATGTTGAAGATCCTCCCGGGCAACGGCGCTAGAAATTCCTTTTGATGCCTGCTTGAACTACATCGGTATTTCCCTAAAGAGGAAGGGATGATGCAGCATAGAGACGGTAGGTATTTACCTGAGTGATGAGACCAAGGTTATAGAACCAGTAGGAGAACCAAGCAACACAACATAAACAGCCGCTTCACACAAATAACAAATACTCGCAACCCGACGTGTTAAAGGGGTTGTCAATCCCTTTCGAGTAACGATGCCTCAAATTGGTGAGAAGGCATGATAAAGTTGTGATAGAGAGGATAAGTAGACTGCGAAATAAATAAATTGCAGCAAGGTATTTTGTTTTTTGGTTTAATAGATCTGAAAATAAAAGCAAAGGAAAATAGATCGCAAAGGCAAATATGATGAGAAGAGACCTGGGGCCGTAGGTTTCACTAGTGGCTTCTCTCAAGAAAAATAACAAATGGTGGGAAAAAATTACTATTGGGCAATTGATAGAACTTCAAATAATCATGACGATATCCAGGCAATGATCATTATATAGGCATCACGTCCAAGATTAGTAGACCGACTCCTTCTTGCATCTACTACTATTACTCCACACATCGACCGCTATCCAGCATGCGTCTAGTGTATTAAGTTCATGGAAAATGGAGTAATGCAATAAGAACGATGATATGATGTAGATACGATCTATTTATGTAGAAATAGACCCCATCTTGTTATCCTTAATAGCAACGATACATACGTGTCATTTCCCTTTCTGTCACTGGGATCAAGCACCGTAAGATCGAACCCATCGCAAAGAACCTCTTCCCGTTGCAAGATAAATAGATCAACTTGGCCAAACAAAACCCAAATATCAAAGAAGAAATACGAGGCATAATCAATCATGCATATAAGAGATCAAATAAGACTCAAATAACTTTCATGGATAAAAACATAGATCTAATCATAAACTCAAAGTTCGTCGGATCCCAACAAACACACCGCAAAAAGACTTACATCATATGGATCTCCAAGAGACCATTGTATTGATAATCAAGAGAGAGAGAGAGAGAGAGAGATAGAGGAAGCCATCTAGCTACTACTACGGACCCATAGGTCTACAAAGAACTACTCACGCATCATTGGAGAGGCACCAATGGACATGATGAACCCCTCCGAGATGGTGTCTAGATTGGATCTGGTTTTTCTGGAACTTGCGGCGACTGGAATTGATTTTCGTCAACTCCCCTAGGGTTTCTGGAATATTGGGGTATTTATAGAGCAAAGAGGCGATGCGGGAGGCCACCGAGGTGGGCACAACCCACCTGGGCGTGCTAGGTCCTCCAGGCGCGCCCTTGTGGGTTGTGCTCCCCTCGAAGCTCCCCTCAGGTACTTTCTTGGCCCACTGGATGTCTTCTGGTCAAAAAAAATCCAAAAAATTTTCGCTGCTCTTGGATTCTGTTTGGTATTGATTTTCAGCGATGTAAAAAACAAGCAGAAAACATCAACTAGCACTAGGCACTATGTTAATAGGTTAGTACCAAAAAAATGATTGTAAAACATCCAAAAATGATAATATCACAACATGGAACAATAAAAAATTATAGATACGTTGGAGACGTATCAGTTTCCCCCTTGTGCGTCCTCTATGGCCTCCGATGATGTTGGCCCCCTCCGCTTCCTCCTCCATGGCCTCCGGTGATAATGGCCACCTCCGGCAGGGTGCCGTAGAGGGCATAGATTGATTTTTTGTGGCTATAGAGGCTTGCGGTGGCGGAAGTTCCAATCTAGGTTTCTTTTCAGGGGTTTTGGTATTTATAGGAATTTTTGCTGTCAGTCTCACGTCAAGGGGGACCACGAGGTAGCGGCAAGACAGGAGCACCCTCCCGGGGGGTAGGGCACGCCCCCACCCTTGTGGTTGCCTCGGGACTCTTCTGGCCCAACTCCGATGCTTCGGGGGTCTCTTTTGGTCCATAAAAATCACCGTAAATTTTTAGCCCATTCCGAGAAGTTTTATTTCTGCACAAAAAATGACACCACGGTAGTTCTGCTGAAAACAGCGTCAGTCCGGGTTAGTTCTAATCAAATAATACCAAAATCATATAAAATTGGTGTAAACATGGCATGAATACTTCATAAATTATACTCCCTCTATCCGGAAATACTTGTCATCAAAATGGATAAAAAAGGGATGTATCTAGAACTAATATACATCTAGATACATCCCCTTTTATTCATTTTGACGACAAGTATTTCCGGACAGAGGGAGTAGATATGTTGGAGATGTATCAACATCCCCAAGCTTAATTCCTGCTTGTCCTCGAGTAGGTAAATGATGAAAGAAATAATTTATGAAGTGTGAATGCAAGCAAGTGCACAAGTTTGATTAATGATAATTTCAATCACTTTTTCTAGCACCATTATATATCATAAATAGTAGCTCATCTCATAAAACTTATCATGTTCAAGTAGCAAGCCATTCACAAGTTAAAGTATAGACCATAAAGTTTCTTGAAAACTAACAAATCATGTTCAGTCATCAACAATTGCAATTCATCTTATTTTCAGGAAGTGTCTATGTAAGAGCTTTGATTTAGCAAATTCCACATACTCAACTATCATATAGTCTTCCATGATTGCAAACACTCAAAGCATATTTTTAGAACAAATAGCATCCGTCAAACACAGAGGAAGATAGGGGCTTAACTTTTCGCCTCCCAACTTACATATCATATAGATAATTGTCAACAATAATAATTCATGATCAAATATATTTGAATGGCCATATGTGCTTAGATCTTTCCCCACCACGTAATACTTGCCGACTAAAGAATAATTGAGGTTGAAGTAAGAGGGAATACTATTGACTCTTGCATAAAAGTAAATACATGAAAGTAAAAGATAGGCCCTTCTCATAGGGAAGCAGAGGTTGCCATGCGCTTTTTAATTTTGGATGTGCAAACCCTTAATGCAAAGGAATGTCATGTTGTATTGCCATTTGTGATAGCAACCTTTATTATGCAGTCCGTCGCTTTTATTTCTTTACTATCACAAGTTCGTACAACACTTATTTTCCCTTACAATAAAAGATCACACATATTTAGGAGCAATTTTTATTGCTTTTTGCACCGATGACAACTTACTTGAAGGATCTTATTAAATCCGTAGGTAGATATGGTGGACACTCATGGCATGAAATGGGGTTGAAGGGTTTTGGATGCACAAGTAGTATCTCTACTTAGTACAAATATTTGGCTAGCAAAAGATCCTAAGCAAGCACCACATGTTAGAAGATCCATAACAATATAACTTCTACGCAAATATACCCAAACATAATTCATTACGTTGTCTTCCTTGCACAACTTCAACTAATTTGCTCAAGTTTGAAATAATTAATGGGGCTCACAATCATAGAAGATGTCCAAGATAGTATATTTATATGTGAAATCTCTCTTCCTGCAATACTCTTTCATGAATTGTTCAAGTGACCAATGTTGTGTTTGCTTTTCAATAAATTTTACCACCTATACTTCTTATATGTGAAGTCATTACTCCCCATGGGATTAGCATATGAAACATATATAATTTCAGATTTATGATATTCAATTCATTCAACAATTTACTCGTAGGATATAAGTGAAGCACGAGAGTAATTGACAAACTACTCCAAAAAGATATAAGTGAAGATCAATGAGTAGTCAAATTGTTAAATAGCCATGGGAGAACTCTCTGTATCATTCAAGATTTCAGATCCAATGATTTTAATCAAACAGCAAGTAAAATGAAAATATGCTCCAAGCAAAACACATATCATGTGACGAATAAAAATATAGCTCCGAGTAAGGTATACCGATGGTTTTGAAGACGAAAGAGGGGATGCCTTCTGGGGCATCCCCAAGCTTAGGCGCTTGAGTCTTCCTTGAATATTAACTTGAGGTGCCTTGGGAATCCCCAAGCTTAGGGTCTTTCAACTCCTTATTCTCCTCGTATCAATATCTCACCCAAAACTTGAAAACTTCAATCACACAAAACTTAACAGAAAACTCATGAGCTCTGTTAGTATAATAAAACAAATCATTCACTTGGGTACTGTCAAGACAAGATTCATAAATGATTCCGCATAATGCCTACTGTACTCTATCAATTCCACAATTTATTTTACTTAATATAAGCTATGGAAAAACTAAAACAAGCAAACTATGCATTGAAAACAGAATCTGTCAAAAACAGAAGAGTCTGTGAAGATCTGAATTATTCTCATACTTCTGTAATTCTAACAATTCTAAAAATTAGTAAAATGTAGACAATTTGTATATCAATCATGTGAAAATACTTCATATCAAAATCACGTTCTAGTGAATTTTAAAAATTCCTGGAATAAGAGCAAAAGTTTCTGTTTTTGCGTAGAATCAAGTCAACTATCATCCACACTATCCCAAAGGCTTTACTTGGCACTTTATTGAAACAAAAGCTATAAAACATGATTAATATGGTAGAGTAATCATGAGAACACACAAAAATAGTAGGGGTAAATATTGGGTTGTCTCCCAATAAGCGCTTTTCTTTAATGCCTTTTTAGCTAGGCATGGTATTCTAATGATACTCTTCCAAGCCCAATTCCAATGATAATTTTATTCGTAATCTAAAAGATATAAGTGAAGTTCATAGAGCATTCTACAATTAATATAGATGACCAATATTCAAGCTCAAAATATATAAGTGAAGCACAAGAAGCATTCTATAAAGCCATACTCAAAAGATTTAAGTGAAGTACAAAGAGCATTCTATAAAGTCATACTCAAAAGATTTAAGTGAAGCACATGAAGCATTATATAAATCAATGAAGGACTATCTCATACTAGCATGGTGCATAAAGGAAAAGAAACACAAAAGACACATATCACGTGAACAAAACAAAAACCGAGGTATACTGATATTTGTTGAAGAAGAAAGATGGGATGCCAACCGGGGCATCCCTAATCTTAGATGCTTGAACTGTTGCCTCTCTTTATTCTTCTCATATTGGCAACTCCTCGATCTTCGAACACTTCATCCACACAAAACTTAACAAAACCCTCGTGAGATCCGTTAGTATAATAAAGCAAATCACTACTTTTAGGTACTGTTGTAAACTCATTCCAATTTCATACCCCCCGATACAACCCATAGATTCGTCAAAAATAAGCGAACAACACATAGAAAACAGAATATGTCAAAAACAAGATAGTATATAGCAATCTGGAAACTTCGTATACTTTTGTAACTCCAATTTTTTTTAAAAAATTAGGAAAAAAATAAAAAATTGCATAGCAGTGCCATGTAAAAATTTCAGAAACTTTTGACGTTTCAATAAAAAACGTAAATTCACGCTCTACAGCCAAAGTTTCTATTTGTGCACCGCACATAGCAAACAAGCAATCTAATCATCCTAAAACCAAAACTTGGCATATTATTTTTATAATACAATGGATATATACAAGGGGATAATTATTTTTGAGAAACATCCATGAAAACTTCTACATTGTTTCCATGAGCATGAACACAAGTGTTCAAGGAAGACCCTCACTTCTCCAATGCATAACCTTGCAATCACTTCTCTTTTCGAAAAGTTTTTAGGCATAAGAGGCAAGTATTTTTTTTTTGTATTTTCGTTCTTTTATTTTTTTTATGTTTCACCCACAACTAAAGAAAACAAAAACAAAAGGGAAAACAAAAATCTACTTAGTAAAGAAAGCAAACAAGCACACACGATAATATCAACCCCACGATATTGCTCCCCGGCAACGGCGACAGAAAAGAGCTTGATAATCCCCAAGTGCAAGGAATCATCGTAGCAATTTCCAAAGGTGGAAGTGATAAGTATGGAGTGTCAAACCCACAAGGAGCTAAAGGTAAGATCAATATTCTCTCAAGTTCTATCTGCCCCTGATACGACTCTACATACACCGAATGTTTGCTTCCATCTAGAAGCAAGAAATAAAACTACATTGTGGGTATGAAAAGGATAGTTTTGCATGATATCAAAGAATTAAAATATGAAAATAGGTGCTGTTAACATAAAGTTAGAATATATTACTATATATTTTAAATAGCGAGTGTGGAATAATGATGGTTTGGTGTGCGGAATTGTCCTAGGCAATTGTTAACAAGATCGGTAGTCGTTATTGAAATTTTATATGAGGGAGAGGCATAAGCTAACATACTTTCTCTACTTGGATCATATGCACTTATGATTAGAACTCTAGCTAGCATCCGAAACTACTAGATATTATTAAGGTAAAACCCAACCATAGCATTAAAGTATCAAGTCCCCTTTATCCCGTACGCAACAACACCCTTACTCAGGTTTAAGCTTATGTCACTCTAGCAACCCACTATAAGCGAATCATGAACGTATTGCAACACCCTACATTGGGAATCCTTCACGTGTGCGCGGCACGAAAGGCACCCTAGGAAAGCACCAAAATAAAACATGCAAGTCAAACCAATCTAGATCATCAATCAACCCAAAGGACAAAAGAAATCGACTAAAAACATTATAGGATTGCAACACATCATTGTATCATAATATGTAACATCCCAAATTTTCAATTTGGAATGTTATACATTAGATCATCATTGCATATCATATTTTATTGCTTTTTGGCTAGATCCTAGAAATTCTACGCAGCTCAAGGACCCACGAGAGAGTTGGGGATTTCGTTATTTTCATATTTGGGTTTTCTCAAATTTTGAAAATACGATCATTTGATTTTATTTATTTTAATCTTCAATTATTTCGATTATAAAAATAAGAGAGAGGGAATAAAATGACTTTCCAAAATAAAGAAATATTGAGGATTTAATAAAAAAATCAAATAAGATTTTATTTTGGAGTTTTTCCCTATTTTATTTGAATTTAGGAAAATTGCACATTTTTCAAAACTGCATTTTAGGGCCAAGAAATGTTCATCTTGTCCTAAATTTTTTATTTAGACGGTGAAAATTTGTTTTGCCATTTTTAGAATTTTATTTTATTTTCTAGAATTTTTCTTAGTTTTGGCAGAATTTATTTTAAAAAAAGTTTCTGCACGCCCGATTGGGCCGAAGGCCCAGCCGAGCCAGGCCAACCCCGCCGCCGCCGCCGCCTTCCCCGTGGGAGGGTAGTCCACCCCGCCGCCGTCGCCGAGTCCGGCTGGGGCACGCCTCCCGAGGTCGACCCCGACCCGGCGACCCCTTCCCCAAGTCGCCCCCCTCCCCCTCATAAATACCCCGCCGCCGCCACACCACCACCACCCGACACGCCCTGAGCCCCGTCGTCGCTGCTGCCGCCATCGAGTGCTGCTGCCGCCGCCGCCCGCCGCCGCTAGGAGACCCGCTGCCGCTACCAGGAGCCCCGCCGCCCCGCCGGGACCACGCTGGAGCCCCACCGAGGTAGCCGCCGTTCACCGCCGGGTTTTCTAGAGAAAACCGATTCGTTTTTTTAGAAAACCCTAGGTTTTTATTTATGTATTTCCGGTTTATTTATTTTGCGGACGTTCGTCCGTACGTTCGTTTTAACAAACGGTTTTCGTCGTTTAGCCGCACACAGCGAACGTTCGTTCATTTTTCTTTTTTCTCGGATTTTTCGCGATTATTCCAGATCGCTATTTCTGATCCGATTTTCGTTTTAGTTTAACTTTTCTCTCGTTTATCGGAATCAGGTGATTCAAGCACCTAGAGTTTCGTCTCGAAACCCTCTTTCCATTTAATCAACTCAAACAAGTTTTTTGTTACTGTAAAAGTTGACTTAGGTCCAGATTAGTAAACGAAGCCTGTTCTTTCGCTGTTGGACTTTTGTTGCTTCGTTTGATTTGATTCTTCTTACAAACCGGAGTTCTTAAGTTGAACTTTCTGGTTAGATATTTTATTTGAGTGTTACCTATGCATTAGATGAGTACTCATTGTATGCTTATTTGTTTGCGATAGAGTACCCGGAGTGCGCCGCTTGTTACTTTGAATCCCTAGGTTTCACGGTCATAAGCAAGGCAAGTAACACTTTGATCATACCTCTTTACTACCCAACTCTATTGCATTAGATCAATCCTCAAAGAATTGCATGATTAGGATCTGATTAATATGTGGGTTTTGGGAAGTAGATGAGGTAGTACCTATTACCTATTTTATTATCAAACCTTTGGGAGTTACTTCTATATTTGCTTTTATTGCTATGCTATGCTAGTAGACGTGGATTGGGTGAGCGAATCCATGACAAATGTGAGATTGTTATTTAATGGTTTATTTAAGGTGGCAACTTCAATACACATCTGGGTGGATTGAGGCACCTGGGTATTCCAGCGACTGCCTGATTTTTTTGGACCGCCACCCATACTCAAAGGGATCATGAGATTATTCATGCTAGAAACTTTCGTGTGCAGCCACAAGCTACTATGGGCTCTAGCATAGTTGATTAAGTCGTGTGAACTCTTACAATGGTAGACTAGCAGATGTAGGGGAAAGTAGGTGTAACTGTCTACCCGATCGTAAGGTGCTAGCGCTTCTGAAAGACTATGTCTTGGTCATCCGTTTCTCAAACACCTTGTAGTGCGGGAAAACCGACGAAGGAGATCGAGTCTTGTGGGGAGAAGTGCGCAAACCTCTGCAGAGTGTATAAACTAATCATGGTTAGCCGTGTCCCCGGTTATGGACATTTTGAGTATCTAGTACTTGGATTATCATGTGAATCTCATCATGTTACTTTAATTTAATTTGTTGGGTTTAATGATGATGCTTAATTGGGATTGAGAGGGTGTCTACCTTCTCAATGTTTAACAACCACCATGATAGTTAAATAAAACTTATTCCTTTGTTGTAGGGAAAAATTGGCTTTATGCAAAACTATAACCATAGAGCTTTCCACCAGCCATATATGCATGTAGTGACAGCATTATTCTATTCATTACTCTCTATGTGTTACATTGCCAGCATATTCCATGTGCTGACCCGTTTTCGGGCTGCAATGTTCATGTTGCAGACTTTTCAGACGACGAGTAAGATGCCTTAGGATCGTGGTCTTATGCTCAGTGATGCCGTTGGAGTTGATGGACTCACTTATCTTCCAAGCCTTCCGTTGTTATTGTTATTAGATGGCCTTAAGCAATATTTATTGTAATAAGCTCTCTTTTGAGACTTTCGATGTAATAAGTATGTGATTGCTACTTTGTTATAAATCCTTCAAGTACTGTGCATGTCAGCATTACTGATCCAGGGATGACACTAAAGCACAGAGATCAAACTGTTTGAGGTGTGGTCGCTACAAGATGGTATCAGAGCACACGCTGACTGTAGGACACGACCACTAAGCTAAAGTCCTAGATCACTACTCTCTCTTCTCATTTCTGACACCTCATCTTTTCTACTCTTTTAGGATGGCGGATGCAAGGAACAAGTTCACGCAACCGGATGAAGATACACCCTTTGGACACCACTTGAAGGAAGTCACTAAGTACCTGAACATCGGAGTACCAAGCTTCACCGGGACCTACATCACCACTTTACCCGAAGAGGAGCATTGGATGATTCAAGTTCAAGTTCCAGGAAGAACGTTCATGCCCATCACTGAGCCCATAGAGTTTTCCTTTGATGCACCAACCTTGAGTTTAGGAAAGAGCATGGCAGCCCACATCACCATTGGACGCATTGGAGAAGTTTACCACAAGGATCTTAAGGACACTATCTACCAGATTTGTGGGCGTCGAGATGAGCAATGGGAGATGATCAGCACCAGGAAGGATAGATCAATTGCAGCTTTCATCCAGGAGTTGAATCAACACATTCACCGACAAGAGAACCATATGTGCGCATGCATGATAGATCTGAAGAAGGCTATGACCAAGATCATGGAGCTGGAGGAAGAACTCAAGTCTACATGCAATGGATATGAGGAAGAAATGACGACACTTGTGGAGAAGAATGAAGATCTAAAGAAGAAGCTAAAAGTGTTCATGGGATTTCCCGCGACTGGAGGAGAAGACGATGATTGCACTTGCCCGGAGAACTATATCATCATCGACGACACAGACTCGGATACAGACGATAGCGATGATGACTATGTTGATGAAGCTGGAGCAGACATCATGGAGTCTTCAACCGAACAATTTTTCTAGTCGACCACCATAAACAGTAGTAGTATTCCCCCATGTATATAGTATAGTCTGAGCACTTTTGTAACGATAGATAGACCATTGTATGCCCTTGTTTGATTGATTGAAGTGAAATTGTTTGTGTTTGTCTCATGTGCAAATGGGTAGTGATTTCCCTCTAGACCTCACTCTACTTTATATTCTCATCTCTTCTAAACCCTCGGATGCCTTCGAGACGTGACAATGGATTTGCTTTTCCACCGGAGCTCACCCAGTTGATCCAGCAGCAGAATGCATTGATGCAACTTCTAGTCCATAATCAGAATAAGGGGAACAACAACAACAACAACCCACCACCACCACCACCTATTGATCACTTAGCCCGTTTCTTGAGGCTAAATCCGTCGGTGTTCTCCAGTAGCACCAAGCCAATAGTTGCAGATGATTGGCTCCACAAGACGGGAAGGGAGTTAACCACTGCAGGATGCACAGATGCGGAGAAGGTGCGTTTTGCCGCACATCAGCTAGATGGACCCGCAGCATCAATGTGGGAGAATTTCACAGCCACTTATCCTATCGACACTGTCACATGGGACCAGTTTCAGCAGGCTTTCCATACTTCCCATGTTTAAATAGGAGCTATGGACATAAAGAAGTGTGAGTTTCGCAACTTATGCCAAGGAGGACGTACTGTTGGCCGGTATGTGGATGACTTTAGTAAGCTAGCACGTTATGCCCCAGATGACATTGCTACGGATGCAGCTAAGCAGGAGAAGTTTCTGTAAGGACTGAATGATGAGTTGAGCATGCAGTTGATGTTAGAAACCTTCAACAACTACCAGGAGTTGGTAGATAGAGCTCTTATGATCAAAGGGAAGCAGCAGCAGATTGACAACCGCAAGAGGAAGTATGGACAAGGGAACTACAATTCTGGAGCTCAGCAGAAGCCACGTTTTACCCCAAAATCGGGAGGACATTTTATCATACGTATGGATTGAGGTAATAGTACTTACGTTATTTTATGCATGTGATTTACCTCTGTTATAAATCCTCGAGTACTGTGTGTGTCAGCATACCGATCCAAGGATGACACTTAAGCACAGAGACTTGACCGTCTGAGGTCGGGTCGCTACATAATATGTGGCATAAAGCACCATGTTGAAGTAGGGGATTATAGCGGGGTGCGGGAGAGTGGACCACCGAAAAGAGATGAGGAAGGTGATGAAGATGGTGATGTTGATGAAGACGATCACCACGGCGATGATTCCCCGGTGGCACTCCGGCAACACAAAGAGAGGGTGAGAGAGTCTCCACCTTGTGCTTCCTCCTCGATGGCCTTTGGTGATGATGTCCCCCTCCGGCTTCCTCCTCCATGGCCTCCGGTGATGATGGCCCCCTCTGGCAGGGTGCCGAAGAGGGCCTAGATTGATTTTTCGTGGCTACAGAGGCTTGCGGTAGCGAAACTTTCGATCTAGGTTTATTTTTGGGGATTTTGGTATTTATAGGAATTATTGGCGTCGGTCTCACGTCAAGGGGGGCCATGAGGTAGCGGCAAGACAAGAGCACACTCTCGGGGGGTAGGTGATATGTCTCCAATGTATCTATAATTTTTGATTGTTCCATGCTATTATATTACCTGTTTTGGATGTTCATGGGCTTTACTTTACACTTTTATATCATTTTTAGGACTAACCTACTAACCGGAGGTCCATCCCGTATTGCTGTTTTTTTGCCTATTTCAGTGTTTTGAAGAAAAGGAATATCAAATGGAGTCCAAATGGAATGAAACCTTCGGGAGCGTGATTTTTGGAACGAACGTGATCCAGAGGACTTGGAGTGCAAGTCAAGAAGCTTCCGAGGAGGCCACGAGGGTGGAGGGCGCCCCCCCCCTACTGGGTGCGCCCCCTATCTCATGGGCCCCTCGGGCGTCCACCGACGTACTTCTTCCTCCTATATATACCCATGTACCCCGAAAACATCAGGGGCGACCATGAAAAGCTATTTCCACCACCGCAACCTTCTGTACTCGTGAGATCCCATCTTGGGGCCTTTTCCGATGTCCTGCCAGAGGGGGATTCGATCATGAAGGGCTTCTACATCAACACCATTACCTCTCCGATGAAGCGTGAGTAGTTTACCACAGACCTTCGGGTCCATAGTTATTAGCTAGATGGCTTCTTCTCTCTGTTTGATTCTCAATACAAAGTTCTCCTTCCTCTTCTTGGAGATCTATTCGATGTAACACTTTTTGCGGTGTGTTTGTCGAGATCTGATGAATTGTGGGTTTATGATCAAAGTTTATCTATGAGAAATATTTGAACCCCCTCTAAATTCTTTTATGTATGATTAAGTTATCTTTGCAAGTCTCTTCGACTTATCAGTTTGGTTTAGCCTACTAGATTGATCTTTCTTGCAATTGGAGAAGTGCTTAGCTTTGGGTTCAATCTTGCGGTGTCCTTTCCCAGTGATAGTAGGGGCAACAAGGCACATATTGTATTGTTGCCATCGAGGATAAAAAGATGGGGTTTATATCATATTGCATGAGTTTATCCCTCTACATCATGTCATCTTTCTTAAAGCGTTACTCTATTCGTATGAACTTAATACTCTAGATGCATGCTGGATAGTGGTCGATGTGTGGAGTAATAGTAGTAGATGCAGGCAGGAGTCGGTCTACTTGTCACGGACGTGATGCCTATATATATGATCATGCCTAGATAATCTCATAATTATTCGCTTTTCTATCAATTGCTCGACAGTAATTTGTTCACCCACCGTAATACTTATGCTATCTTGAGAGAAGCCACTAGTGAAACCTATGGCCCCCAGGTCTATCTTTATCATATAAGCTTTCAATCTACTTTTATTTGCATCTTTACTTTTCTAATCTATATTATAAAATAACAAAAATATATTTATCTTATCATACTATCTCTATCAGATCTCACTTTCACAAGTGGCCGTGAAGGGATTGACAACCCCTTTATTGCGTTGGTTGCGAGTTCTTTGTTTGTTTGTGTAGGTGCGTGGGACTTTTGCGGAGCCGCCTCCTACTGATTGATACCTTGGTTCTCAAAAACTGAGGGAAATACTTACGCTACTATTGCTGCATCACCCTTTCCTCTTCAAGGAAAACCAACGCAAGCTGAAGACGTGGCAAGAAGGATTTATGGCGCCTTTGCCGGGGAGGTCTTCGCTCAAGTCAAGACATACCAACTACCCATCACAAACTCATCTCCCTCGCATTTACATTATTTGCCATTTGCCTCTCGTTTTCCTTTCCCCCACTTCACCCTTGCCATTTTATTCGCCCTCTCTTTCTCAATCTCTTTCTCCTCTCTCTTTCCTTGTCGTTCGTGTGCCTTTCTGCCTTTATGGATTTGCCTAAGAACGTTGATCTCCATCTTAAAAGATTGGATGATATTGAATTAAACATTAGAAGCTTTATGACCTTGCAATTTGAGCACAATAGTTTCTTTAGAAAAGAGCTTAAAGAACAAAGGAGCTTTATGGAATTTATGAATAAAGAGCTTGATGATATGTCTAAAGAGTTTTATGGTTTGAACTCTCAGATTGCTTGCCTTGAAAAATCTATTGCCCAAATTTCTGATAAGCAAGCCACCTTGGTGAACAAGATGGCTGCCAAACCAGAAAAGTTGGATGAAAATAATGATGAAGATCTAAAAGTAATAGATGTGTTCCCTATTAAATCCTTGTTTTGCAATATGAATCTTAATAATGATGGGACTGGAGATGAGTCAACTTTAGTTAAAAGGCATCCCAATGATTCGGAGTTTTTAGATCTTGATGCTAAATTTGGTAAAAGTGGGATCGGAGGGGTCAAGACTTTAAATAACATTGAACCCACTATCTTGGATTTCAAGGAATTTAATTATGATAATTGTTCTTTAGTTGATTGTATTTCCTTATTGGAATCCGTGTTGAATTCTCCTCATGCTTATAGTCAAAATAAAGCCTTTACCAAACATATTGTTGATGCCTTGATGCAATCTTTTGATGAAAAACTTAATTTGGAAGTTTCTATACCTAGAAAACTTAATGATGAGTGGGAACCTACAATAAAGATTAAAATTAAATATTATGAGTGTTATGCTTTGTGTGATTTGGGTGCTAGTGTTTCCACAATTCCGAAAACTTTATGTGATATTCTAGGTTTCCATGATCTTGATTATTGCTCTTTAAATTTGCACCTTGCGGATTCCACCATTAAAAAGCCAATGGGAAAGATCAATGATGTTCTCATTGTTTCAAATAGAAATTTGGTGCCCGTAGATTTTATCGTTCTTGATATAGATTGCAATCTTTCTTGTCCTATTATTCTTGGTAGGCCTTTCCTTAGAATGATTGGCGCGATTATTGATATGAAGGAAGGGAATATTAGATTCCAATTTCCATTAAGGAAAGGCATGGAGCACTTTCCAAGAAAGAAAATTAAATTACCTTATGAATCTATCATGCGAGCTACTTATGAATCAAGTGTCAAAGATGATACTATTTAGATCTATCCTCGCTTTTATGCCTAGCTAGGGGCGTTAAACAATAGCGCTAGTTGGGAGGCAACCCAATTTTATATTAGTTTCTTTGTTTTTGTTATTTTTTAGTAATAGATTTTGCATCTACCTTCTTTTTAGATGTGATTTCATGTTTTATTTAGTGTTTGTGCCAAGTAGAACCTATAGGATAACCTATGGTGATTGTCATTTTGATTCTGCTGAAAAACAGAAACTTTGCGCTCACGAGAGAAAATTCAATAAATCATAGAAACGTGCTTTTGTGTTGATTCTTTTTGATGTAGATCAATAGAAAAATTTCCTAGGACGTCCTATTTTAGTAGGAATTTTGAGGTTCCAGAAGTATTCTAAAGTTACAGATTGCTACAGACTGTTCTGTTTTTGACAGATTCTGCCTTTCGTGTGTTGTTTGCTTATTTTGATGCATCTATGGCTAGTATGTAAGGTTATGAACCATAAAGAACTTCGAATATAGTTGATTTAACACCAATATAAATAAAGAATGAGTTCATTACAGTACCTTATGTGGTGGTTTTTCTTTCTTTCACTAACGGAGCTTATGAGATTTCCTGTTGAGTTTTGTGTTGTGAAGTTTTCAAGTTTTGGGTAAAGATTTGATGGACTATGGAATAAGGAGTGGCAAGAGACTAAGCATGGGGATGCCCATGGCACCCCAAGATATTCAATAATAGCCAAAAGCCTAATCTTGGGGATGCCCCAGGAAGGCATCCCCTCTTTCGTCTTCATTCATTGGTAACTTTACTTGGAGCTATATTTTTATTCGCCACATGATATGTGTTTTGCTTGGAGCGTCTTGTATGATATTAGTCTTTGCCTTTTTGTTTACCACAATCATCCTTGTTGTACACACCTTTTGGGAGAAGCCCACTTGATTGGAATTTATTAGAATATGGCGGTGGCTTAATTTTGAAGAAATTGTTAATCTCTCATGCTTCACTTATATTATTTTGAGAGTCTCTTAGAATAGCATGGTATTTGCTATGGTTATAAAATTGGTCCTAGAATGATGGGCATCCGAGTTGGGTATAATAAAAACTATCATAGAAAGTGAATTGGATTCTATGATCAATTTGATACTTGATAATTGTTTTGAGATATAGAAGTGGTGATATTAGAGTCATGCTAGTTGGGTAATTGTGAATTTAAAGACTACTTGTGTTGAAGTTTGTGATTCCCGTAGCATGCACATATGGTGAACCGCTTTGTGATGAAGTTGGAGCACAATTTTATTTATTGATTGTCTTCCTTATGAGTGGCGATCGGGAACGAGCGATGGTCTTTTCCTACCAATCTATACCCCTAGGAGCATGCGCGTAGTAATTTGTTTTCAATGGCTTGTAGATTTTTGCAATAAGTATATGAGTTCTTTATGACTAATGTTGAGTCCATGGATTATACACACTCTCACCCTTCCACCATTGCTAGCCTCTCTTGTGACGTGCAACTTTCGCCGGTACCATATACCCACCATATTCCTTCCTCAAAACAGCCACCATACCTACCTATTATGGCATTTCCATAGCCATTCTGAGATATATTGCCATGCAACTTTTCACCGTTCCGTTTATTATGACACGCATCATCATTGTCATATTGCTCTCTGCATGATCATGTGGTTGACATCGTATTTGTGGCACAGCCACCTCATAATTTTTCATACATGTCACTCTTGATTCATTGCATATCCCGGTACACCGCCGGAGGCATCTATATAGAGTCATATTTTGCTCTAAGTATCGAGTTGTAATTTTGAGTTGTAAATAAATAGAAGTGTGATGATCTTCATTATTAGAGCATTGTCCCAAGTGAGGAAAGGATGATGAAGACTATGATTCCCCCACAAGTCGGGATGAGATTTCGGACTTTATAAAAATAAAAGAGGGCAAAGAAGCCCACCAAAATGAAAAAAAAGAGAAAAAAATAATAATGAGAGAAAAAGATAGAAGGGACAATGCTACTATCCTTTTACCACACTTGTGCTTCAAAGTAGCACCATGATCTTCATGATAGAGAGCCTCCTATGTTGTCACTTTCATATACTTGTGGGAATTTTTCATTATAGAACTTGGCTTGTATATTCCAATGATGGGCTTCCTCAAAATGCCCTAGGTCTTCGTGAGCAAGCAAGTTGGATGCACACCCACTTAGTTTCTTTTTTTGAGCTTTCATACATTTATAGCTCTAGTGCATCCGTTGCATGGCAATCCCTACTCACTCACATTGATATCTATTAATGTGCATCTCCATAGCCTGTTGATACGCCTAGTTGATGTGAGACTACCTTCTCCTTTTTGTCTTCTCCACAACCACCCTTCTATTCCACATATAGTGCTATGTCCATGGCTCACGCTCATGTATTGCGTGAAAATTGAAAAAGTTTGAGATTACTAAAGTATGAAACAATTGCTTGGCTTGTCATCGGGGTTG
Organism: Triticum dicoccoides; assembly: GCF_002162155.2. Taxonomy (NCBI): domain Eukaryota; kingdom Viridiplantae; phylum Streptophyta; class Magnoliopsida; order Poales; family Poaceae; genus Triticum; species Triticum dicoccoides. The sequence continues at coordinate 187,631,393 of NC_041383.1, read as the reverse complement.
TGCATGATTAAATACTTTGTGTGATGAAGATAGACCAACAGCCAGACTATATGATTTTGTAGGGATAACTTTCTTTAGCCATGTTATTTTGAGAAGACATGATTGCTTAGTTAGTATGCTTGAAGTATTACTATTTCTTATGTCAATATGAAATTTTATTTTGAATCATTTGGATCTGAACATTCATGCCACAATAAAGAGAAATACATTGAGAAAAATGCTAGGTAGAATTCCACATCAAAAAATCTGTTTTTATCATTTATCTACTCGAGGACGAGCAGGAATTAAGCTTGGGGATGCTTGATACGTCTCCAACGTATCTATAATTTTTGATTGTTCCATGCTATTATATTACCTGTTTTGGATGTTTATGGGCTTTACTTTACACTTTTATATCATTTTTGGGACTAACCTACTAACCGGAGGCGCAGCCCGTATTGCTGTTTTTTTTGCCTATTTCAGTGTTTCGAACAAAAGGAATATCAAACGGAGTCCAAACGGAATGAAACCTTCGGGAGCGTGATTTTTGGAACGAACATGATCCACAGGACTTGGAGTGCAAGTCAAGAAGCTTTCGAGGCGGCCACGAGGGTGGAGGCCCCCCCTACTGGGCGTGCCCCCTATCTCGTCGGCCCCTCGGGCATCCACCGACGTACTTCTTCCTCCTATATATACCCATGTACCCCGAAAATAGTAGGGGCGACCTTGAAAAGCTATTTCCACCACCGTAACCTTCTGTATCCCCAAGATCCCATCTTGGAGCCTTCACCGACGCTCTACCGGAGGGGTAATCGACCATAGAAGGCTTCTCCGATGAGTTGTGAGTAGTTTACCACAGACCTTCGGGTCCATAGTTATTAGATAGATGGCTTGTTATCTCTCTTTGATTCTCAATACAAAGTTCTCCTTCCTCTTCTTGGAGATCTATTCGATGTAACTCTTTTTGCGGTCTGTTTGTCGAGATCCGATGAATTGTGGGTTTATGATCAAGTTTATCTATGAGAAATATTTGAATCTTCTATGAATTCTTTTATGTATAATTAAGTTATCTTTGCAAGTCTCTTCGAATTATTAGTTTGGTTTGGCCTACTAGATTGATCTTTCTTGCAATGGGAAAAGTGCTTAGCTTTGGGTTCAATCTTGCGGTGTCCTTTCCCAGTGATAGCAGCGGCAACAAGGCACGTATTGTATTGTTGCCATCAAGGATAAAAAGATGGGGTTTATATCATATTGCATGAGTTTATCCCTCTACATCATGTCATCTTTCTTAAAGCATTACTCTATTCGTATGAACTTAATACTCTAGATGCATGCTGGATAGTGGTCGATGTGTGGAGTAATAGTAGTAGATGCAGGCAGGAGTCGGTCTACTTGTCACGGACGTGATGCCTATATATATGATCATGCCTAGATAATCTCATAATTATTCGCTTTTCTATCAATTGCTCGACAGTAATTTGTTCACCCACCGTAATACTTATGCTATCTTGAGAGAAGCCACTAGTGAAACCTATGGCCCCCAGGTCTATCTTTTATCATATAAGCTTTTAATCTACTTTTATTTTCATCTTTACTTTTCCAATCTATATTATAAAATACCAAAAATATATTTATCTTATCATACTATCTCTATCAGATCTCACTTTCGCAAGTGGTCGTGAAGGTATTGACAACCCCTTTATTGTGTTGGTTGTGAGTTCTTTGTTTGTTTGTGTAGGTGCATGGGACTTTTGAGGAGCCTCCTACTGATTGATACCTTGGTTCTCAAAAATTGAGGGAAATATTTACGCTACTATTGCTACATCACCCTTTCCTCTTCAAGGAAAACTAACGCAAGCTCAAGACGTAGCAGTAGGGCGTGCCCCCGCCCTTGTGGTTGCCTCGGGACTCTTCTGGCCCAACTCCGATGCTTTGGGGGTCTCTTTTGGTCCATAAAAATCATCGTAAATTTTCATCCCATTCCGAGAACTTTTATTTCTGCACAAAAAATGACACCACAGTAGTTCTGCTAAAAACAGCGTCAGTATGGGTTAGTTCTAATCAAATCATATAAAATTGTTGTAAACATGGCATGAATACTTCATAAATTATAGATACGTTGGAGACGTATCAGGCCCCGATCAGAGTAGCTGGAAAAGCTACTGGTCGTGGTGCCTTATAAGGCGCCCGCCAAGAAGGGCAAGAAGAAAGAAGTGCTGGAGGCCAGGGAGGACCTCCGCCGCAAGGTTCATTTGGGCAATCGGTCCAGAGACGCTGGGGCCTTGTGCGTGGAGGATGGGGGCGAGGATGAAGACGAGGAGGAGAGTGTTTCCTCGCACTCCAAGAAGAGGGCAGCGTTCGAGGACGTAAAGGAGGTCCAACCTTCTGTGGCCCCAAAGAGACAATGCCTGCCCAAGCTAGTTTTGTTCGACAGTTTGGACTCCGACAAGGAATCCGAAGCGTCCGAGAAGGTTCCAGAGAAGGAACCCAGGGTCAAGCCCCCGGCCAGAAGGTAAGGCATTGGTACTTTTAGTCATCTTGTTTTCAGTAATTTGTTTTATTTGAAGGTTAACCCTTGTGAGTTTTAGTCCCCCACATGAACGCCCCACCAAGCATAATTCGGAGGGGAAGTCTCTGCCCGCCGAACTGGCGGACAGTGGGTCTATGGCACACTCTGGGGCCCCTCTGATCCCCGACGAGGTCGAGGAGGTGTGGTCGCAAAGGACTCCTCCTCCCCCGAACACAGAGGGGGAGGGGGACACCATAATGGCTGAGGTTAACACCTTGGTCGCCGAAGACCAGGAAGGAGCATCCCTCCTGGCTAACGAGGGAAAGGAGTTCAGACCATCCGGACACCCTCCATCGACCGCTCCCGAGCCCCCAAGGCCTTCGATGGCACAGGTTCTCTCCAGCGGGGAAGGGGCCGGTGAGCCAATGCCAACACTGATCACCTCGACACGGGTTGCGGCTAGCTGGCCACACGTGCTAGAGGAGCTGGTGAACAACTCCGTCCACATTGATGGGCACCGCACTCTAATGAGTACGGTCATGCAGGGTGTTCGGTCCATCCAATCCGGACTGAACAACGTTGTTCAAGGCCTTCTAACAGGCTTTGAGGTAAGTCAAGTAATGCTCTTTCCTCATAATCTGGTTATAATTGTTAGTTTGGGTAGGCCGTATACATAGCAGTCCCCGAGACTCTGCAAGGCTTCGAAGAAGCCTACAGGGGATCAAATTTGATAGGTTGATTAATAATGTCGACATTTCTCTTGCTGATGCAGGCATCTTTCATGGTTGCGACTGCTAATGCCACAGCACTAGAGGAGATGGATCGGAAGCCCAAGCTTTTTGATAAAGAGCTTGACCTTGACAACAAACGGCTTGACGAGGCACAAGGTAAGCTTTTTGATATGTTTTCTTAATGTCGGATATGGATGATCTGGACTATATGCTAATCCTTTATCGTGATGATCCTGGAGCTGCCGCCATCGAGGTCGAGGGCTTGAAGGAGGCCCTAAGAAAGCCAAGGCCGAGGCGGCCACGAAGAAGACCACCGCTGAGGAAGCGGTGGACGAGCTTGAGAAGGCCAAGCTTGCTACTAAGCAGCACGAGGCTCGGGTGACTGAAGTCCAAGTGGAGCTCCAGGATTCCACCAAGAAACTGGAGGCCCTTAAGAAGGAGCATGAGGAGAAATCCTCTCGGCTATCCAAGGCAAAGAAGGAGGTCCAGGAGGGGAGGACTGACGCGCGAGGTGTCCGAGAGGAGCTCCGCCAAGCCACGCAGGTTGGAGTGGTAAGAAATACTTATTGCAGAGTGTGTTCAGAGGCAACCGGTTCACCCTACTGACGTGGGTCTAGCGCTCCGCAAGCGTCTTCACCAAACTTCTGAAGAATGCAGCGGCGGCGGCGAGGTACTATGCCACCCTTGAAGAGGACTCCACGCAACGGCTCTTCTGGTCGCAGTTTTCGGACTCCGAGCGCCCCCCTTCTAAACAATCAAATGAAGCAGCTGATGGAGACACATCAGATGTTGGAGCTGGCCTTGAAGGACCTATGTGACAGTCTATGGCCGGTTGAGCCCATTTCGGACACCTACTTCGGCCTTGTGCAGAAGCTGCGGGAGGCGCCGCTCCGGATTAACACTGTGAAGCGGTCACCCTTGAGGGGGGAGGCTTGCATTTGCGAAGACCATGGTGTATTGGACGAAGATCAATCCAATGGAGTTGGCCACTGGTCCCCCACCTAAGGGGAAGGAGCATCACGGCCCCGAGCAGCATTTCACGCAGGTGATGACTAGTGTTCGAAAGATGTAATGCTTGAGTGATTGTATTAACTGTGTACCAAGTGGACCTTATGCTTTATTATGCATTTGCATGACTTGTTTATGTCGTCATGATTTCATTTTGACTCCTGTGTGGCCATATGTTTATTCAAAATGCTACCAGTCATCGGCTTCCGCCCCCAAGTGAATATCACAAGGGGTGTTTCGCCCCTGCATTGTTACCCTTAGCCAACGTCTTGGTGCCTGTAGGCGGTAGTGCGGGAGCAAAACTAGGCAATCAGACTATTCGGTTTTACAGCTTTCACTTAGCCTTAGGAGCTTGATGGTGGCGACTAGGGACTAGCCCCCTGTGTATTGTGATGTACTTAGGGGTCAGAACCTGCCCCTTCCGATCACATGGTTTGTGTTCAGACGAACCCTTCATGTGACACGGCAAAACCGCCAATGATTTTTAGAGTCGAACCCCGTCATCGGATCGCAGACCTGTTCACACTTACTATGACGGTCAGTTTTCAGCTTTTTCCTCCTGAGGTACTTGACTGGGCAAGCCAGAAGTACAATCATAGGGGTTCTCCCTTTTCCCTCTTAGCCGAACATGCGGAACATAAGAGGCAAGCAGAGGAGCCGGGCAACCCAACTATTGACCCAAGACATAGTTCGGAACAGATGCATGTAGTGCAATATCCGAGACGCCGAACACCAAGCGGAAAGCGGTGCCGGACTTGAAGATGTTGAGCTGATATATAAATCAAACTCTTGATTAATTAATACTTTTATGTCGGGCTGTTCAAAGAGCAAGGAGAGAATCAGAAAGGGAATAGACAAGTCGCAAGATGCGGATATCTGAACACCATAAAGGGTATTTTTATTATTTATCCTAAGCTCGGGACATCTAACCGTACAGTTCGAACTGCGAAGGCGGTACTTATAGGAGAAAAAAAGAAAGTTTTATAGAGTAAAGGTTGACGCAGGGCCTTGATGCGTGAGTTGAAGCCTTACGTCTGCGCCTTTGCTTCTGATAGGTTGGGACCTTCAATGAGACCTTGATGGGCGAGGGCCCTGTCGATGGAGCTTAATGCTTGGGGGTATCCGGAATTGGTCCCCGGGTCGTCCAAAGATGAGGTAGTTCCAAAGTTCAGTTTAACTGAACATGTACTTCGGATTAATGTATGCCTCACGACTACCCATGGCATTTTGAGTGCAAAATTGTGCTGGCGAGGCACGTGAAGCATGAAGAATGTGGGCGTGTTGCGGGGCGCGTGTCCCTATTTTGGCCGAACGCATGCGGGTTCCCATGACGGAGAACGGTTTTGGACCTGTTTTCTATTGTCGCAGGCCTTTACGGCAGGTCGGCATCCGGGCCTATATGGGCCAGTTTTGTATTCGGTTGCTAGGGCCGCAGTGTGTTCTTCTGTTCAAAGTGAACATAGAAAAGTTAGAATGTGATAAAAGATTGAAATTTTTACACAATATGAAATGATAAATTCTCTACAGTGTGGTAAATTTTCATAATTTTTTGAGTTAAATAAGTATGGATCCTACCTCATCCTTTACAGACTGTTCTGTTTAGACAGATTGTTGTTATGATGACATTGTTTGCATATGTTTGCTTGTTTAATGATTCTATTTGAGGATGGGAGTATTAAATATGCAGAGGCATTTAGTATGCAATGTCAAATTATAATTTTAGTGATTTTCTACAGTAGAGAATGATAAGCTTTTGCATGGATTTATACTAACTTATCTCACGAGTTCTTGTTGAGTTTTGTGTGTATGAAGTTTTTCAGATTTAGGAAAATCATGATATAAGAGGAATTAAAGAGACACAAAAGCTCAAACTTGGGGATACCCAATGCATCCCAAGTTATTTCAAGAAGTCTCAAGCATCTAAGATTGGGGATGCCCCGGTTGGCATCCCACCTTTCTTCTTCAACAACTATTGGTCAGTTTTGGTTGAGCCTAAGTTTTTGCTTCTTCACATGATATGTGCTATCCTTGCAATGTCATTTTATTTTGTTTTGCTTGCTGTTTAAATAAAATACATTAGATCTGAAATTTTTAAATGAGAGAGAGTCTTCACATAGTGAACGTGCATTATATCGACTAGAGGGGGGGTGAATAGGAGATTTTAATGAATTCTTCACTGAGGAATTTGCCGGTGAGGAAATTCCTTAGAGAAGAACTACTTGCAGCAGAATAAGTACTCAGAAGTAAGCATAGCAGAATACAAGCATGGTCATCATGATGAAATGAAGACAAGCACAGAGTACAAAAAGCGTAATCACAGGATAACACAAGATGAAGACATATAGACTGAAGAAATTGAACTGAGGAAATTGAGAAAGTCTTCAGTCAAAGTCTTCAAACACAGATATGAACAATTACTCAACACACTAATGAGGAAATGAAAGAGTTGAGGAAATAGAACTAGTAAGGTTGGTGAAGACAATGATTTGGTAGACCAGTTCCAACTGCTGTCTCAGTTGTACGTCTTGTTGGAGAGGCTGAGTATTTAAACTCGAGGACACACAGTCCCGGACACCCAGTCGCTGAGCATGCAGCTCAGGACACCAAGTCCTCACCATATTCTCCTTGAACTAAGGTCACACAGACCTCATCCAATCACTCGTGGTAAGTCTTCAGGCGACTTCCAAACCTTCACAGACTCGGTCACTCGGCGATCCACAATCCCTCTTGGACGCTCTAGACCATGACGCCTAACCATCTGGAAGAAGCACAGTCTTCAAAGGTACCAAGTGTCGGATCCACGCAGGATCAATCTCTTCAGTGATGCTCAATCACTTTGGGGTTTGTAGGTGTTTGGGTTTGGGTTTTTCCTCACTCGATGATTTTCGCTCAAAGTCCTCGGAGGATGAGTTGCTCTCAAATGACAAGTGTCAGTTTCTCTCGGAGCAGCCAACCAGCTAGTGGCTGTAGGGGGTGGCTATTTATAGCCTAGGGAGCAGCCCGACATGATAAGACATAAATGCCCTTCAATGATATGACCGTTAGGTGGATAAGATATTTTGGGACAGCTGGCGTGCAGCACAGCAACGGTTGGAAATTTGACTCTCAAATTCCTCAGGGCTATCATGTTCCTCACTGTGTAGGCAATCCGCACTGGCGAATTCCTAACTCCTCAGTCAGAGCAAATTCCTCAGCGACCAGAAGAACTTCGTCTCTGTCACTGAAGAAAGTGACTGAACTGCATGAGATTTCCAAAGGCTTCACTCGAAGGGATTGGTAGGTGTAGGATTTTGAGTTGAGCATCACATGGAAATTTTTCCTTAGTATTTCCTCGACCCCCTTTAATAGTACGGTGTTTCCTATGACTCAAGAAAGAGAAAAACAAAACTATGAAAACGAAAGTCTTCAAGCTTCATATTCCTAGCATGAATATCAAGTCTTCACGGACACACCAATTTCTTCACTTTCAAAGTCTTCATGAAAGTCTTCAGGAATACCAAAATCTTCAGTCGAAGATATTCAATTTTAGGGGTCGACTTTCTCTGTAAATATCAAACTCCTCATAGACTTATAGACCTGTGTACACTCATAAACACATTAGTCCCTTAACCTATAAGTCTTCAATACACCAAAATCACTAAGGGGCACTAGATGCACTTACAATCTCCCCCTTTTTGGTGATTGATGACAATATAGGTTAAGTTTTCAACGGGGATAAACATATGAAGTGTAAGTACTGATATTGAGGAATTTGATTGCAAGATATAGAAGAACTCCCCCTGAAGATGTGCATAGTGGGGAATTTGCTTTTGAAGCAATGCACACTTGAAGAGTTGAATCATGGAGATCTCCCCCTATATCTTGTAATTCATACATGCATTTGACATATAATATGAAGAATTTGAAATGCATGATGAAATATGGTGCCTGATGAAATTCAGCATGCGTGCAATAATATTAATGAGGAACAAGCATGCAAAATAACGCATCAAGAGCATCAGAGTACAGTGCATCAAAAGTATCAGAGCACCATCGGGTTTAAGATTACAACTCGATCCAATAAAAGTTTCAGAAGAGCGAGAGTTGTAAATTAGCAAAAAAATGCCCATATAATAGACCCGCTTGAAGACTAACTCAAATTTCTCCCCCTTTGTCATCAAATGACCAAAAGGATCGAAACTGAGGACTAACGCCCCTGAAGAATATCAAGTTGATGGAGGAGCGTCAGCGTTGTCGGGGTAGGTTGTCGTAGTAGGGCCTGCCGCAGTGTCGTCCAAGTCTTCATTTTCATCAGTGTCGCGCGATGAAGAATAGGAGCTGGCCACCAAGGAAGGAACCTTGACCTTCTTGAATTTCTTTGGTGGAGGTGCAGACCAGTCAAATTCTTCCTTGAGACCCATTTTCTTCAGATCTGCTACGCTGTAGACATGAGATAGAACAGCCCAGGTACGGTTGAAGGTTTCATGGAGGTAGTAGTGGTTTTTCTTCACTGCATTGTGTGTTGATGTCATGTTGTGAAGAATTGAACCAAACTGACACTTGACCCATTTATGATTGCGATCAACCTTCTGATGAAGACTGAGGAGTAACTCACGACCAGTCATCACCCTGGGTGCTGTGGCTTGAGGATTTTGCTTAGCGGCAGAATCATGTGTGGCAGAGTCATCATTGGTGGAGTAGGATGCAGCCTTGCGGAATTGACCATCCAATGGACGAATGCCTTCATCTATCACAGCAGTTGCCTTGCCTTTGTCATCAGCTGAGGAAATGTCCGCTTGAGGACTTCAATTGGAGGCAAGAAGATGCCATGGTTCAGAGTATCAGCCTTGTAATTGAGTGAAGACCTTATCCTGATGAATCTCATAATCCATGGTGCATAAGGCTTCGGCTCAAATGGTGACATAGCAATATTCGCCAGAGTCCACATGAAGAAATCATGGAAGTTGACGGGAACGCCATGAATGATGTTGAAAAGCATATTCTTCATGATGCCAATGACTTCTTCATCATTTGAGTCGTGGCCTTTGATAGGGCTCATTGTCTTCGTCAGAATGCGATAGACAGTCCGAGGCACATATAGTAATTCCTTGACGAGGAATTTGGTTCGAGGGACCTGCCCTGGCTTGAAATGCTTCATCAGCACTTGCATGTAATGATTTGAAAGCTCAGGTTCACTGTAGACGCAATGAGCACCGTCGGGGACTGAGTGGTAAACACGAAGCAATTCAGTAGCTGGTGCCTTGTAGTGAGTATTTTCAGACATCCAGTCCAGTACCCATGAATTCACATCTTCAGAATTTCCTGTGATGTGCAGCGTCGCATAGAATTGAAGAATGAGTTCTTCATTCCAATCATAGATGTCAGTGCAGAAATTTAGCAATCCAGCATTGTGAAGAACACTGAGGACTGGCTCGAAGCACGGCAGACACTCCATGTCCACATGAGGAATATGTTCTAGATCGAAGACTTTGTCTTTGTTGAACAGTACTGAGGAATAGAAATTGGCTTGACTAGCAGTCCAGAAACACCTCTTCCTTATGCGAGCAGAATCATAGGTGTTGTAATCTATGAAGAATACATGCTCGTTGAAGAAATCTTCAGCCTTGAACTTTTGCTTCTTTGAGAATGGATTCGTTGGCTTTGGCACCGGAGTGTCAGGGAGTTGCATCACAATCTCAGGAATCGCAATCTCAGGTTCTTCAAGCTGAGGAATTTCTGGTTCCTCTTCAGTGGCAGTCTGCATGTTCAAAGGATCAGCAACAACTGTTTCTTCAGCACTAGCGGCTGGAATGTCTTCATGCACAGACGAGGTGGGATGAGTTTCTTCAGAGCCCATTTGAACGGTTGGTGTAGGGGACTGAGGTATTTGTTGAATTGGAGTGAAGAGTGGAGAATTGGGGTGCTGACTTTCCCAAAAGTCATCATTCATCATGGGCGTTGTGCAACCAATGTCCACGTCTTCATCTTCATTTTCTTCAACACCAGCCTCTTCAGCTGTCAACTGAGGCATTGGCGGGGAAGCAACAGTCGATGAAGGGATCGTATCCACTTCAATTTCTTCATCAATCTGCTCTGACGAAGTAGCAGAATGATTTTCTTCATCAGATCCGCTTGGGATCACATATTCTTCACCATAAGGAACAAGGTCCTTTGATGGCATGGTGGAAATCGGAACAACATCAATTGGATTTTCAATCGAGCTTGTCAGAGGCTTCATCTTCTTCGGAGCTGAAGATTCTGAAGTAGTTGATGCTTTCCTTTTCTTCACTGCAGCTCGCTCTGCAGCCTTGGTCTTCTTCACATACAATGCAGATGGAAGGATCGGAGTTGGTGTAGGCGCAAGAGGAGCTGAGGAGTCTGGTTGAATTTCCTTAGGCGCAACTGATGCAGTTGCCCTAACTTCTTCAGTTTCTTCAGGCGCACCACTAGTGGATGCCTTGGCAATTTCTTCAGTGGCTGGAATGGAGTCATCAGCCCTGGAACTAGCATTTTCATCAGCAACCTGAAAGTCATCAATGGTGCTGGCATGTTCTTAAGTTGGCTGAGCAGAAGCTTCAGCTTGAGGAATTTCTTGTTGCGATGGGGCTGCAACATTTGTAAATATCTCAGTCAGTTTCACAAACCTGACTTTGGCTCCTTGCCAATCAGCATAGTAAGCATTGAAATCATCGCAGAGGGCTTTGATTTCAGCTTGGATCTTGAGGAGTTCATCAGTTATCATATTGACAACATTTTTCTTCAGGAACTTCTCCTTTCTGAACAGAGCCTTCTTGATCTGCCTGGCCTTCTCAAATTTCCATTTCTCTTCAGTGATGAAATGGGTCAGCATGTGACTTTGACTAGGAGTCAAATGAAAATCAGGCATAGGAGTATTTGGGTCCTTGTGCCAGAGATCAGTGTAATCTAGGATCGCCCTTGGATCCAAAAGCAGTGGCACATTTGTGCCTTTGGCTCTAGCGGCCCTTTCTTGTCTATCTCTGATGATTTCTGCAAGTTCATCATCATTAGCTTCATCGTCAGATGGCACTTGGAAGGCAACCTGTTTCTTCTTCGGACTTGGCCGAGGATCTCGACCAGCCGTTGCCTTTGTCTTCAGCAGAGTGGGGCCTGATGAAGATTTTGGTGCAGCTGAGGAACTTGCTGAGGCACCAGAGGCAATAGAGATGCCTGTTGTCCTTTGGCACGTGGCCAGATGTACAGGTGTTGAGGACTTTGCTGGAGCAGCTGAGGACTTTGGAGGAGCAGGAGCAGCATGAGGAACTTGCTGTGAGGGCATTGCTGAGGAACTTGGCCGTGAGGGCATAGTTGGTGAAGCACTTGGCTTGTGAGCGGGCTTCTTTGCCATTGATTTTCTACGCCTGACAGAGGCCTCAGTGGCAGCAGCAGCAGCAGAGTCTCCATTGAATTTCCTCACTGTTTCTTTGGCTTGTCTCGCCAACTTGGCTTGGCGCTTGGCCCATTCTTCAGGAAAATCCTCACCATGATTGATGCTGGTGGGGTCAGCTTCTTGGCCAGGTGCCAATGGAGCTCTTGGGCATGGAGGATTTAGTGCGAATTTCTTCATATACTTTGGAGTTACATATCTGTACTCCCTCCATTCTCTTGCCCATCTCCTTTCAATCCTTTGTATGCGCACCTTGCGCTGAGTTTTGCTTTCTTTTCCGAACTCGGCCTCATCAGGTGTGCAATAGTCAGCATAGAGGTCCTCGGGGATTTCAAAAGCAGTCATGACCTCAGGCTTCTTTCCTCCTTTCTGCGACTTCTTACCGTCAGCCATATTCTTCAGATGAGGAATTTGAACAATCGATTTCTCTGAAGAAGTATGCAATTTTTCTTCGAGGAACGCTGCAAATGAGTTAAGTTGATGAGAACCTAGTGATTCAGCAACAGACATGAGTACCTGTGAACAGAGTATAGTTCCGAGGAATTTGGAGAGGTCATATGCGTTCTCAGAAGGTTTTTCAAAAGAACAAGTATGAGGAATTTGACCAGATGAGTCTTGAAGAATTTCACTAAGCGTTCTTTGTCTTAGGTTCCAGAGTTGTATAGATCGAGGATCCACACATTTGAGGAATCTTGAAGAAAAATGATGCTTAGAGAAACGAATCAAGAACAGATGACTAGTGAGGTGTTTTGTGTGTGAGGATTTGAAGAATAAAACACCTTTGAAGATTTTGTTGTGAAGTTTCGAATCAAAAGAGGGCAGTAAAAGTAACTTTTAATTACCCTGAATGAAGAACACGACGAACTGAGTAGTAGAACAGTGAAGTTCGTCGGTGTAGATCTTCCACGCCCTAACTCGGCGGAGGAAGACAGCTACGGCGGCGGCGGAGTGAAGATTTCCGCGGTCCGCGCGAGTACGACGGCGATGAGGTCGAGGCAGTGAAGCTCTTCCTCACCGGCGATGATGGAGTAGCGGCGGTGCTAGGGTTTGAGAAGCTCGAGCGAGAGAGAGCGGTCTAGCGGTGTAAAGGAAGTGAGGAAGGGGTGAGGGGGTATTTATAGTCGCAGTGAAAAATTGTTCGCCCGAAGATTTAGGACGAACGTGCCCCTGACCCTTCTCATTCGCTTGACATGTGTCACCCACGTACTGAAAAGTGGAGATCGTGTTAGATCGTGGGTGAATAGATAAGTCTATCGTGGGATATGTGACAGTTTGAGCGGTAAAACCGAAAATTTGGATAAGATTAGTTTTAAAGTTCCGTTCGCAAATTCTTTAGTTGTCAAGGACACAGTGAAGATTTTGAACGAGTTTCAAATAGAACACACATGAAGAATTTGTGAATAGATTGGGTTGAGTATAGCATAGAGGGGGAAGGGTCCGATCACATTCACTTAGCAGAAAATGCAACTTGAAGAAATAGCCATAAGTGAATGCTGTAGAGGACATAAACCCATATATATATATAGCCAATGAAGAAAAACGACGGAAACAGTGAAGATTTTGCAAAGTTGAAGAATTTGAAAAACTGAAGAATTTCAAAATTGAAGATTTTCAACTTTGGTGGTGGCGTGACCCACCGTATAAGAATGATGATTTCAGACACCGCGTACAATTGTCGTAGGGTTCTGAGAATCAAATTCTTCATTAATTTCTTCACACTTAGAGTGTTATTCTTCATTGATTGAAGAAAAACGTTTCTTCATGTGTTGCACATCTAAGTCATCAATTTTGCATAAGTGTTAGGATGAGTGTCCTTTTTCAAAGAACATTCGAAGATTCTAAGATATTTAGCTCACACCACAACTTGCTAAATCTCTTCTCATCCAAGGGCTTTGTGAAGATATCAGCCAGCTGTTCTTCAGTCTTCACGTGCTCGATGGAGATGTCGCCCTTCAACACATGATCACGAAGAAAATGATGACGAATCTGAATGTGCTTTGTCTTCGAGTGCTGAACTGGGTTGTGAGCAATCTTGATTGCACTCTCATTGTCACAGAGGAGAGGCACATTCTTCACGTTGACGCCATAGTCCTTGAGGGTTTGCTTCATCCATAGCAGTTGAGCACATCAAGAACCAGCAGCAATGTACTCAGCCTCTGCAGTAGACAGTGATACGCAGTTCTGTTTCTTCGAGGACCAACAGACCAAAGATCGTCCGAGGAAATGACAAGTACTAGATGTTGACTTACGGTCCACACGATCACCAGCATAGTCAGAGTCAGAATATCCAATGAGATCAAAAGTAGAGCCCTTGGGGTACCATAATCCTAGTGTTGGTGTGTGAGCTAGATATCGAAGAATATGCTTCACAGCCTTATGGTGTGATTCCTTCGGTGTAGCTTGAAATCGGGCACACATGCAAACACTAAGCATTATATCTGGCCTAGATGCACATAAGTACAATAAAGAACCAATCATGGAGCGGTATACCTTGTGATCGAAGTCAATACCATTTTCATCAGTGCATAGATGGCCATTTGTGGGCATAGGAATTTTGACGTCTTTGCAATCTTGCATGCTGTCGGGGAAACTGATCCATGAACACCTATGGGGCCGGCAAACCGAGCCCCTTTCGGTTCGGCGGGGGGCGGAGATCACACGAAGAGCAGATCGAGGCGAAGCACACGAGCAGTTTACCCAGCTTCGGAGCTCTCCGGAGAGATAACACTCCTACTACTGCTTGTTTGATTATCTGGTGTTCTTGCTCCAGAGAGAGAGCATAGTGTTTTTCTGGGTTCCGGACCAGTCGAATCTCGTGAACCTGTCCAACCGAACCTCCTCTACGTTGCGCATGGGCCTCCTTTTATACGCTAAAGGGGTCACCGACAGGTGGCAACGCAGAGAAGGGTACAAATGTAAAAAGCGAGGTGGTTGGTACAGTTACTTGTACAGTGCACCCTACCTAACCCTGACGGCAGGGGACAAGGGCATTAAATGCCCGTCTGAGTCGCCCAAACAGTGCAGAAAAGGACCGTTAGGGGCGCCACCGTTCGCCACGATGGCGATCTTGTCAGCTTCGCATGCCACTGCGCACCGCTGGCTGCACAGCCTCCCGCCACGCGCGCCTGGAGAGGCCCCCAGAGCGACACGTTGGTGGATGCGCTGGAGCGTGGGCATAGAGTGGCCGTCTGCCGCGGCAAGCGCCTTGCCGCTGCTGTTATCTTGTCGGGTCCAGAAGCTTGTCGCTCACCGGGCCTCGAGATACCTTGGTTGGTCTTCCCGGCAAGCTCCTCTTGCCGGGGCCTTGTTGCCTTGCCGCAGCGCGTGGCGCGTCGCGGCAAGTTCCTTGGAGTGCCTTGGTTGGCCTTCCCGGCAAGCTCCTCTTGCCAGGGCCTTGTCTCCTGAGCTTAAATACTTTGTTCTTGAATGGCTCCAAGGGAACCACGGAGGATCTTGGCGTTCGCCCGGCAAGCCTTGCCGCGGGGTGCTGCAACTGCCCGTGCACAAGTTTGGGGTACTAGGGTACCCCTATTCTAGTACACCGACAGGAGCCCCCGGGCTTGGGCCAGACACGGTGCCGAGCGCTGTTGGTCCAGGCCCAAGACAGGGCACGGGCACACGCGGACTGGGCCACGCCGAATCTCGCTCCGTATCCACCGCGCTCTCCCCTAACGGCACGCGTTGAATGCGGCGTCGTGGGAGAGATCGTGGGTGGTTCTTTATTCGGAAGGGCGAAACGTCCGCCCCGTCCCTCTTTATAAGCAGAGGAAACAGGGGCAGTTCGTTCCCCCTCGCTGGTTGCTACTACTCCATCTTCACGAACCTCCGCCGCTCCCCCCTTCTTCTCGAAGCCGAGAGAGCAGAGCTCCGCCCCCCATTGCCACCAGCATCACCAACGCCGTCGACCTCCCCCACCACCTCCGCCATGGCTCCAAAAGCCGACAAGGGAAAGGGCGTGAAGTCGGCCGAGGCGCAGCGGCTTGCGGCGCTGCGGAAGGAGCGGGCGATCTTCTCCCCCCAGCTCGGCGCGAAGGAGCTGAGGGAGTACTTCTACCTCTTTTGGGCGACGGAGACGCGGGCGCATCCGCGCACGAGGGTACTCCCGGCCGCTGCTTCGGAACTGGCTCCAAACGGGTACCCAGTCTTCGCGCTATTCTTCTATTGCGGGCTCTGCCCGCCCTTCTTGGAGTTCTTCTGCGATATCATGAACACCTACGGCTTCCGCCTCCTTGATTTCACCCCCAACGCCGTTCTGACCATGGCAGTTTTCGCACATTTGTGCGAAAACTTTGTCGGAGTCCACCCCAATGTTGCCCTTTTCCGCCACTTCTTCATACCTCGGGTAGAGAGAGGAGAGCCGCTTGCCGGAGGGATCGCCTGGATCTCGAGAGTCGGCAAGAAGGAGGCGTACTTGGAGGGTGAGCTCCGCAGCAAGTGGGAGGAGTGGAGAGCGGAGTGGTGCTGGATCGTCGAGGAGAATCCGCAGCCCTTCACTGTCGTGCGCCAAGCGCCAATAGTGCGCGGCAATGACTGGAGCAACGTGGCCCCGGAAGACGAGAGGCTGAAGATTGCCATTACTAGGATCCTTCGCCTCAGGCTTGCCGGGCTCACTGTAGGCGCTGTAGGCGCAGATTTCCTCCGCCGCCGCATCGCCCCCCTGCAGGAGAGGGGGAGGCCCGCCTGGGAATTCAAGAACTCGGCGGACATCATGAGGCTGCGGCCGGGCCTCAACTACAACTTCACCGTCATGGAGCTGGATGCAATGCTCCTGGAGTTGTTCAAACGCGATCCCCAGCACCCATTCACGCTGCCGAGGGGCGTCGTTCCATTGTGCAATAATTCTTCGCTTGACCGGATCCGCGCCATGATGCCGTTGTGCGATTCACACGGAATCGTTCCAACTTGGCAAGAGCCTGCGGATGACGTCGTGCAAGCGTTCTTCGACAACTTGGAAGAAGTGCCGGTCCACGCTGACGAGCAGAAGAGCCTCACCCGTGACACCACCGACGAGGAGCTGCAGCGCATCGCCAGTAGGGCGGAAGATGTTGCGGCCGCAGTTGCCGCGGGCGTGTTCGGGTTCACTGTGGAGGAGGCGGAGGCTGCAGAGGCGGCAAACCTCGTCGAGCGCACGGAGTTCATTGGCGAGGAAGAGCCTGCCGGCTCTGAAGCTGAGCCGAGCGAGGCCGGCGAGGAAGAGCTCGAGCCTTCAGAAAGCTTGCCGCAGACGGAGCCCCGACCCCGCCAAGAAGGCGTCTTTGCAGGGGCGCGGACGTAGCGGGGCGGCAGTCGGGTCAACAGCCGCCGAGCCGTGCGACACGCTCTACCGCGGCAAGCAATGTTGCCGCGGGAGAGCCTCACGTAGCAGCGCCAACTGGAGCGGGATCTTCCCGGGCCACCGCCACCGCCCCCGCCAAGCGGGCAAGGGATCCTACTCCTCCTCCTCGCCGCACCGGAGGGGAGCCGGACTTCGATCTTTCCGCGCTCAGCTCCGACGAGGAGGAAGAAGAGTAAGTTTCTTTGGTGCTCTTGTAGTTCTTCAATCTTGCTGTTTTTATCTTGTATCTGACTTGCTTTAATCTGGACTCCTTTCTTTTCAGGACGCTGGCCCAGAGAGCGGCGAAGAGGGCCAAGGCCGCGGTGATTGTCATCGAAGATGACCCCACCGTGTCAGCAGGGGGTGGGTCCGAGACCACCTTGACGGACCCGGCAACCACTCCTCAAAACAGCCCCCAGTGTAAGTTCATAGTTAGCTTTCCGCTGTAAGGCGCGCATGAGTGCTTTTTCCTTTGTTGATATCTTGCTTGTTGATTTGTGTAGGAGCAGAGCAGCCATATCAGGAGCGCCCGGAAGCTGGTCCCGAAGTGCCATCTGCTTTGACTACGCCGCCAAGGGAGGAGTTCCCGGTAAGGGAGCGCTCTCCGGCAAGGGGCAGCACCGTCGATCCTGCGGCGGCCGAGACCGCAACTGCAGATCTTGGCACAGGTAATTCACTTGTCCAAAAACTTTCCCTTGGGTTCTTCTTCTTTTGATT
This sequence comes from Triticum dicoccoides, assembly GCF_002162155.2. Classification (NCBI taxonomy): domain Eukaryota; kingdom Viridiplantae; phylum Streptophyta; class Magnoliopsida; order Poales; family Poaceae; genus Triticum; species Triticum dicoccoides. Next base: position 187,613,751 of record NC_041383.1, on the reverse strand, counting down.
TTCTTCTCTTGGATTTTTGATAGATTTTTCTCCCTTCTTCGTTCTTCAGACCCATCTGCTGCTGAGCCAATGGAGACAGAGGGCGCCGGCGAGGAAGGGGCCGGTGCTGATGAGACCGCCGGCGAGGAGGCCGCCAAGGCTGCCGCCGCAGAAGCCGGCGAGGGGTCGGGCGATCGCACTGACGACCCTGAGGCCGCAGGAGCGCCAGGCGCTGCGCCGACCGCCGATCCCTCTGCCGCTGCTGCGGAGCCCGACGCCTACTTGAAGGCCGGCGACGATATCTTCATCAAGCTACCCTAGGCGTCGAGCTCCAGGGCGCCGGTCAAGGGGGAAACTTTCGATGGGGAGGTGCTCGCCTCCTCTGGACTGTCGCTGGTCGACGCGCCCAGCAGCAGAAGTGGCGAGCCTGAGGAGGAGCACCTGCTGCGGAAGCTGCTGTCACTCTACCGCGCACGGCAAGCCAAGCTGGCTTCCCGGGAAGCGCTTGTCGCGAAGGCGGGAGTTGATATGGAGAAGCGCGCGGAGGAGCTCCGGGGCCACAATCAAGAAGCTCTCTGGTCCCTGGCACAGGAGCGGGAGTGACTCACCGAGGAGCGCACGGCCTTCCTTCTCGAAGGCCGAAGCTGAGGAGGAACAAAGGCTGGCCGCCGAGAAGCAGTCCGCGCGAGAAGGCGAATTGGTGCAGCGGAAGGCCAACCTCGACAGCTAGGAGGAGGAGCTCGCCGAGCGTGAGCAAGCACTTGGCGAGGCGCTCAAGGAAGCAAAGGACGCTGCTGCAATCGCAGAGGCCGCCAAGAAAGAGCTGGAGGAGAAGGTGGCGCAGCTGGAGGCCAACATTGGGAAGAGCGGCGAGGAGCTTGCCGCGCTCAAGCGTGAGCGTGAGAAGGATGCTGCCACCCACGGTGAGCTGCAAGGTCTTCTCGCTGAGAGGGGCAAGGAGCTCAGCGCCGCCAAGGATTCCAATGCAGACCTGAAGTTGAAGCTGGCCACGCTGACGCAGACGCTGGACAACGCCAAGGAGCGGGAGAAGACCTTGTCGGAGAAGGTCAAGGCTGACAAGGCGCTGTTGGAGAGCATCGCAGTTACCCAGAACTCATTCAGAGATACTGTGGAGCACTGGACCGAGGGTCTGGTGAATATTGCCGCAGTCATCGACGAGGAGCTGGCGCAGCTGGGGATGGAGGACTTTGCGTATCCCTCTGACCAGAATCTCCAACCCAGCGCCAAGCTCAGCCTGTTCTTCAAGGGCGTGGCGACGGCACTCCAGCGGCTCCGGGAGAGGATCCCAAAGCAGCTGGCCGACGAGTCGCGCAAAATCTGCGCCGGGGTTCTTCAGAAGGTGCTGATGAAGGTGGCCTTCCGCAATCCAGGCCTCAGCTTCACCAACGTCCTCAAGTCCTTGCCGCCAGACACCGATCAGGACGCACTCAAGGCCCTTGTCACACCCATTGTGGACAAGGTGAGCGAGATCAAGAGGGTTGAGGGCGATCGCGTAGACTAGGCCGCTCATTTCTTCTTTTCCCTTGTCGCTGCTAATTATGTTATGAAAACAGTCTGTTAGAGCTGCGACAAGTTATCTTGTAATATAACTTTATTTATGTTATCAATTGCTATGTTATTTCCTCTACTAGATTCCTTCCTTTGTATGATTTTACCCTACGCTTCTAGGGAACTTTTCGGCGCAGGCACCCGAGCCGCGAGCACTGAGTGCGGAACGTCAGTAGCCTGCTGGCGGCGCTGCTTCCGACAAGAAACCTTGTCGCGACTAGATTCAACACACTTAAGTTGTTGAGCGGACTCGAAACAAAGTAAGGGCGCAACTAGCCACGAGTTGGTTCCTCCGCGCACAGGTTTTCCATACAAAGCAGGGTCGTTCGAGGAAGATAACTCAAAAATTTAAAAACTGATTGCTCAAACTTTGGCAACTTAGCTTTTTTGTCGTTTGCTTCCCGGCAAGGCAAAACTT
>NC_041383.1:187594799-187611604 GCF_002162155.2 Triticum dicoccoides | reverse complement strand
TCCTTTGTTGAAAAGAAGAAAGAAGAGAAAATAATAATGTGGAGCCCTTCGGCTCGTTATTGCTTACCGGATGTAGGTGCTGCACAAAGTGTTAGATAACGCATGCACGAAAGAAACTAATGCATGAAATGGACAAGTTGTGCGGAGCACATGGGGTTTTATTTATGCACAGGATCTGCGCCCGGCTTTGTACAAAGGATTATATGCAACAGCGGCAAGACTTGTACAAAAGGTGGTTGCCGGAATGGGTTCCGGCAACCGCGCCCTACGGGAAAAACTTACGAAGATGTTCTATGTTCCAGGAGTTGCTCACCGAAATGCCATCTTCGGTCTCAAGGCGGACAGCGCCGGGCCTTGTGACTCGTTTCACCCGATAAGGGCCTTCCCACTTCGGCGTCAACTTGTTAGAATTCTTGGCGGACTAAACGCGTCGAAGAACAAGGTCGCCTTCCTCGAAGCTTCTGGCCTTAACTTTGCGGCTATGGTAGCGGCGCAAAGCTTGCTGGTATCGAGCAGCTCGTACAGCAGCCTGAAGACGATCTTCCTCAAGGAGCAGCGCGTCGTCTTGTCGCAGCTGTTCTTGCTCAAGCTCATCATAAGCGAGCACTCGAGGCGATCCGTATACGAGTTCCGTGGGGAGAACTGCCTCTGCTCCATAGACTAGAGCGAAAGGCGTCTGGCCAGTGGCTCGATTTGGCGTTGTTTTGATCGACCAAAGAACCACCAGCAGCTCCTCGATCCAGTTTCTTCCGCAATTGCGCAGCCTGTCAAAAGTTCTAGTCTTGAGCCCGCGCAGCACTTCAGCATTTGCCCTCTCTGCTTGACCGTTGCTTCTTGGATGAGCAACAGAAGCGAAGCAGACCTTGGCGCCAAGGTCTTGGACGTACTGCATGAAGGTGCGGCTCGTGAATTGCGTGCCGTTGTCGGTGATGATCCTGTTAGGGATCCCGAAACGGCAAATAATTGACCTGAAGAACTTGACTGCTGACTGTGCTGTCACCTTCCTCACTGGCTGCACTTCCGGCCACTTTGTGAACTTGTCGATTGCGACGTACAAGTACTCAAAGCCCCCGACAGCTCGGGGGAAAGGGCCGAGGATATCGAGCCCCCAGACCGAAAATGGCCAGGATAAAGGGATCGTCTGGAGAGTTTGAGCTGGCTGATGTATCTGTTTGGAGTGGAACTGACACGCTTCACACTTGGTTACTTGTGCAGTTGCATCCTGGAGGGCTGTCGGCCAAAAGAAACCTTGCCGGAAAGCTTTGCCGGCAAGTGCTCTTGCGCCAATGTGGTGGCCACATATGCCTCCATGTATCTCTGCCAACAGCTTCTGTCCATCTTCCCGGTAAATACACTTCAATTTCACACCGTTGAGTCTTCTTCTGTACAGTATGCTATCGACAAACTGGTACATACTTGACTGCCGGGCTACTTTTTACGCTTCTTCTTGCTCTTCGGGAAGTTCTCCTGTCTGAAGGAAATGGAAAATCTGCTGTGCCCATGCTGGAGCTTGTGGCTCGACAACAAGGACTAAAGGCACATCTGCTGCTGCGGGAACATCCGCTTCTACGGCAAGGACTTGCGGCCCTGCGGGAGCTTGATGTTCCCCGGCAAGCTTGCCGGAGCAAAACTTGTCGGGAGCGTCTGCTTCAACGGAACAAACCATAAGGCTTGCCGGAGCAGACTGCTCCTCAGCATCCTTGGTGTTGATCTTGGGGACTTTCTTGGCGGCGGCTTCGGGGAGCTCTGCCGGAAAGTAGTCACCAGAAACCAACTTCCTCTTTTTGCTTTGTCCAGTTGATGGTGTTACGGATGGTTGAGTCAACTTGAGCACAAAGATCCCTGGTTCCACAGGTAACTTTAGTGCGGCGCACTTTGACAGGCCATCAGCAACGACATTCTGAGCTCTTGGGATATGCTCCATCTGTAGGCCGTCAAAGTGCTCTTCTAGCTTCCTCACTTCATCAACATATGCTTCCATCAATGGACTCTGGTAGTTCTTGTTCACTTGGCAGACGACAAGCTGTGAGTCACCCCTGACAATGAGCTTCTTGATCCCAAGGTCTGCTGCGATTCTAAGACCGGCAAGCAATCCTTCATACTCTGCAGTATTGTTGGTTGCTTGCTCCTTGGGAAAGTGCATCTGGACTACGTACTTGAGGTGCTCTCCGGTGGGCGCGACAAGCAGCACGCCCGCACCGGCGCCTTGCAGCGAGAAAGCACCATCAAAGTACATCAGCCACTCTCTGCTTGCCTCTTTGACGGGGATGCTCATCTCTGGAATTTCTTCATCTGGGGTTGGCGTCCATTCTGCTATGAACTCTGCCAATGCTCTGCTTTGGATAGTTGAAGTGCTCTCAAACTTGAGGCCAAAGCTTGACAGTTCCAGCGCCCACTCGACAATCCTGCCTGTCGCTTCTGGATTTTGCAGTATCCTCTTCAGCGGAAAGCGAGTGACGACTGTGATCTCATGTGCTTGGAAGTAATGGCGCAGCTTTCTCGAGGCCATGAGGAGGCCGAAAAGCAACTTCTGCACACCAGAGTACCTTGATCTAGCCCCCTGTAGAAGGGAACTGACAAAGTAAACTGGACGCTGCACCATTCTCTTCTGCATCTTATCATGCTCCTGCGCAGATCCATCTCTGTCGGGGCCAGAGTTTGTCGGCGAAGCCCCCTGCTTGTCGTTGGATGCATCTGCCGTGGTTGCTGGCTCATCATCTGCCTCCCTCTCCGCCACTAACGCAGCACTAACCACTTGATTGGTTGCCGCTATATACAGCAGCAACTTCTCTTGCGGCTTAGGTGCGACAAGTGTTGGAGTGGAGGACAGGTATCTCTTCAAGTCCTGCAGCGCAGCCTCCGCCTCCGGAGTCCATTTTATTGGACCTGCCTTTTTCAAAATTTTGAAAAATGGCAGGGCGCGCTCAGCAGATCTAGAGATAAACCTGCTGAGAGCAGCGACGCAACCGGCAAGCCTTCGTACATCCTTGACGCGCTTTGGTGCTTCGATCTGCTCAATGGCCTTGATCTTGTCGGGATTGGCTTCAATTCCCCGCTGAGACACGAAGAACCCGAGAAGCTTTCCGGAAGGGACTCCAAACACGCACTCTCGGGGTTAAGCTTGAGGTTGATCTTGCGCAGATTTGCAAATGTCTCGTCTAAATCTTGAATCAGGGTCGCCCTGTTCTTGCTCTTGACCACTATGTCATCCATGTAGGTTTCCACATTTCTGTGCATCTGCGGCTCAAAAGCGTGGTGGACTACCCTTGCGAATGTTGAACTAGCATTCTTCAAACCGAAAGGCATCTGTACGAAGCAGTATATGCCACACGGGGTGATAAATGCGGTTTTCTCTTCATCCTCTTCTGCCATGAAGATTTGATGGTATCCTGAGTATGCATCAAGAAATGAAAGCAAATCACATCCGGCTGTGGAGTTAACAATCTGGTCAATGCGCGGCAAGGGAAATGGGTCTTTGGGAGAAGCTTTATTAACATCAGTGAAGTCAATACAAAGCCTCCATTTCCCGTTAGCCTTGCGCACGACAACAGGATTGGCCAACCACGTGGGATGGAGCACTCCTCTGACAAGGCCTGCTGCTTCCAACTTCTTGATTTCTTCTGCGATGAATTCTTGGCGCTCCACTACCTGTTTCCTGACTTTCTGCTTGACGGGCCGCGCATGAGGACAGACGGCAAGGTGGTGCTCAATTACTTTCCTGGGAACACCGGGGATATCAGACGGTTGCCACGCAAACACGTCGACATTCGCCCGCAGGAAAGCAACGAGCGCGCTTTCCTATTTGGGGTCAAGAGTGGCGCTGATGGTGAAGGTACCACCAGTGTCGTCCTCCTTGGTGGACACCTTCTGGGTCTCAGGTGGAGCTGCCATTGACTTCTTACACTTGCCGGTGGAGCTCGATGGTGCGTCCTCGACGGTAGTGCAGCACTCCGAAGAGGTGCGCTTGCCGGAGTGGGCATCAGAGCTCTTGCCGGACTTGGTCTTCTTCTTCCCCCCGGGAGCTTCAGCGGCAAGTGTCTTGCGTTCTGCTGCGGCTACTGCTTCCCGGTAGATCTTGTCGGCACAGATAAGAGCATCCTTCTTGTCGCCAAGGACAGAGATGACACTTATCGGGCCTGGCATTTTCAGTATGTTGTACGCATAGTGAGAGGCTGCCATGAACTTGGCGAGTGCCGGACGGCCGAGGATTCCATTGTAAGGTAGTGGAAAGTCAGCAACATCAAACGTGACCCTCTCAGTCCTGAAGTTCAGCTCGCTGCCAAATGTTACCGGCAATGTGATCTTTCCCTTCGGCTTGCTCCTTCCCGGGTTGATTCCTTGAAATGTACCGGTCTCTTCGAGCTCGCTGTCAGGGATCTGGAGTTTCTGGAGCACCGCGGAGGAGATCAGGTTCAAGCCGGCTCTGCTGTCAACTAGCATCTTAGTGACCTTGAGGTTGCGGATTGTTGGTGAAACCAACATCGGCAAGCACCCGACCGCAGTTATGCGATCAGGGTGGTCCTCAATATCAAAGATGATAGGCGTGCTGTACCATTTCAGAGGATTGCGTGACTCGACGGGTGGTTTCGCTGCATTAACTTCCCGCACCCACTGCTTGAGCTGACGGTGCGAGGTATGCAGAGAAGCACCACCGTCAACACACAGGACATCTTTGGCTTTCTAGAACTCCTGCTCATCAGACTCCTCATCATCCATGTCTTCATTGTCGTCGTCATCTTCATCCTTGTCGCGGCCGCGAGGAGGTCTGTCTTCTTGCCGCTGCTTGGCCTTGCCGCGCGTCCTCCTCGGCCGGGACGTTTCTTGCCGGATCCCCCAGCACCTTCCTGGGCCTTCTCCTTGTCGCGCCGCTCGTATTCAGCTTTCTGTTGCTCAACAAGCTGCTCGACTTTCCTGCAGCTCTGGAGATCATGGCCCTTGGTCCGGTGGATCTTGCAATACTGCTTGTTGGTGCCGTCCTGCTTGTCGGCGACCGCCACCTCTGCGGCAACCTCCTTGCCGGAGTCACCAGCTTTGGCTTCCTTGGCGCCACCACCGTTGCCGGACTGCTCAACAACTAGCACCTCTTTGCCTTTCCTCTTCCTGTTGTCCCGTCGCTGGTTTTTCCTTGCCGGGGCAGCATCTTCACTGTCAGATCCTCCCGCTCCTACATTCTCTCCGGGGAGTCTCCTCCCTTCCTCAGCACGTGCACACTTGTCGGCCAGTGCATATAACTCACTGACGTCCCTGATCTTGCACATCGCCATTTCCTCCCGCATCCTGCGGTTTCGCATGTTCTGATGGAACGCGCTGATCACCGCGGCAGGGTGGACGTCTGGGATGTTGTGCTGCACACTGCTGAATCTCTGAATGTACTTGCGCAGGGGCTCTCCTTCCTTCTGGGCGAGCAGATGAAGATCACTCTCCTAGCCATGAGGCTTGTGTCCGCCTGTGAAGGCGCCGACAAACTGATGGCACAGATCAGCCCAAGAGGATATGGAGTTGTCCGGCAAGTGCATGAGCCAGGATCTGACATTGGGCTTGAGCACCAGCAGGAAGTAGTTGGCGAGGATCTTGTCATCCCGTCCCCCGGCAGCCTGCACCGTAATGGTGTAGATGTTGAGGAACTCCGACGGATGCGTCTTGCCGTCGTACTTCTCCGGTACGTCTGGCTTGAAGTTCTTCGTGTTGGGCCACTGGACTTGCCGCAGCTCACGAGTGAACGCAGGGCAACCTACCGCGTACGGTAGATCGCCTAGTTCCCCTGGCGCATGCATGTCAACAGAGGGCCCAGCGCACTTGTCGGATTGACGTCGCGCTTCTCTTCGGCGCTCGATGCGAGTTCGAGCGTCTTCTTGTTGTCGATCATGAAGAACTTGGCGCTGATCGCGACGAGCTCGTGGATCTGACAATGCGGTGGAGTCGCTCTCGAGGTGGATCCGGTGAGTCGGCGATCTTGGCCTTCGGGGTGGTGATTGCATGGTAGTTGCACCTCCACCTGTTTCGTCATCACCGGCTTGCGCCCGGCAACCCTGCCGCGGCGGCGACGCGCTCGGCCGCCGTGGAGTGTCGTCGTTGGCGTAGCCGATGAGACTCTGAATGGTGGCCCTCCATTCTTCGATCTTGTCCGACGTCGGAGGGTAATCTAGGAGTAGTTGAGCTCGCGCCAAAGCTTCTACTGGAGTGGTGGGTGGCAGTGGCGGACGGCGCGAGGAGCGGGACGTGCTCGGACTTCTAACTATGTTAGAAGGAGTAGTATCCCGTCCAGGCGACCGTGCCCCGCTCGTGCCAGCACGCTGGCGTGCATGCTGGTCTTGAGCGCCCCGAGATCCACCAGCTTGGTCTTGGCCTATCACGCGTATGGCACTGCGAGTGCCATGACGTTGCTGATCTTGCGCCTCCTGAGAGTGGCGCGGAACATGTATAGTCGCCGAGGTTTGTGCAGCCTTGTCCTTGGACCTGGCAGCATCATAAGCTTCCTCGTCGACGTCCATTCTTCCGCCGGCGTCCATTCCACCAACCGCTTGCTCCAATGGTGGAGGAAGTGACGTGGACGGAGCAGCTGCCGTCGAAGTCTTCTTCTTCGGTGGCATGTTGATGAAGGGAATGAAGATCTAGCTCGTGTGAATGCCGGATCAGGTTCACACAATCTCGACGCCCCCTACCTGGCGCGCCAAAGATGTCGGGGAAACTGATCCACGAACACCTATGGGGCCGGCGGACCGAGCCCCTTTCGGTTCGGCGGGGGGCGGAGATCACACGAAGAGCAGATCGAGGCGAAGCACACGAGCAGTTTACCCAGCTTCGGAGCTCTCCGGAGAGATAACACTCCTACTGCTGCTTGTTTGATTATCTGGTGTTCTTTCTCCAGATAGAGCGTAGTGTTTTTCTGGGTTCCGGACCAGTCGAATCTCACGAACCTGTCCAACCGAACCTCCTCTACGTTGCGCATGGGCCTCCTTTTATACGCTAAAGGGGTCACCGACAGGTGGCAACACAGAGAAGGGTACAAATGTAAAAAGCGAGGTGGTTGGTACAATTACTTGTACAGTGCACCCTACCTAACCCTGACGGCAGGGGACAAGGGCATTAAATGCCCGTCTGAGTCGCCCAAACAGTGCAGAAAAGGACCATTAGGGGCGCCACCGTTCGCCATGATGGCGATCTTGTCAGCTTCGCATGCCACTGCGCACCGCTGGCTGCACAACCTCCCGCCACGCGCGCCTGGAGAGGCCCCCAGAGCGACACATTGGTCGATGCGCTGGAGCGTGGGCATATAGTGGCCGCCTGCCGCGGCAAGCGCCTTGCCGCTGCTGTTATCTTGTCGGGTCCGGAAGCTTGTCGCTCACCGGGCCTCGAGATACCTTGGTTGGTCTTCCCGGCAAGCTCCTCTTGCCGGGGCCTTGTTGCCTTGCTGGAGCGTGTGGCGCGTCGCGGCAAGTTCCTTGGAGTGCCTTGGTTGGCCTTCCCGGCAAGCTCCTCTTGTCGGGGCCTTGTCTCCTGAGCTTAAATACTTTGTTCTTGAATGGCTCCAAGGGAACCACAGAGGATCTTGGCGTTCGCCCGACAAGCCTTGCCGCGGGGTGCTGCAACTGCCCGTGCACAAGTTCGGGGTACTAGGGTACCCCTATTCTAGTACACCGACACATGCCGAATTTCCTCAGAACATCCTTGAGGTATTTCTCCTGAGATATGAATATGCCATTGTGCTGTTGACGAATTTGAAGACCTAAGAAGAATTTCAACTCTCCCATCATAGACATTTGATATTATTCACTCATCATATAGGCAAATTCATCACTATAACGTTGCTCAGTACAGCCAAAGATAATATCATCAATGTATATTTGGCACACAAATAGTTCACCATCATAAGATTTAATAAAGAGAGTAGGGTCGAGTGAACCGGGTGTGAAGCCATTCTTCATGAAGAATTCCTTCAAAGTGTCATACCACGCCCAAGGGGCCTGCTTGAGGCCATACACTACTAGGGAAAAGCCTATACACAGAATCTTATCAGCAGCGCACTTTAAAATAAGGCGCTGCTGCTAATTAGCAGTAGCGTGCTCAACAGTAACTCGCTGCTGAAACCAATATAGCAGTAGCACGCTCGCTCAAAGACGCCCTACTGCTATAATTCCCACGAGGCTAGTTATAGCAGGAACACGTTATAACGACAGGCGCTACTGCTACGTAGCATAGTAGCAGCGCATTTCTGCAGTAAGCGCTACTGCTAAATTTACTACAAAAATTTAGCCACCATCTCCTCTATCCGATCCACTCACATAGTCACACAGTAGCTCATTGGATCCCCTCTCCCCCGCGCCGGTCCACCCCCATCGCCCCTCCTCCGTCTACGCCGCCGTCACCTCCTCCTCCTTGCTGCACTCAGTATCAGCCTCCTCCTCCATCCTCCCTCTCCACTCGCCGTTGGCCGGCCCCTCCTCGCTCCGCCTTCCTCCTCCATCCTCCCTCCACTGGCCGCGCCGGCTGTCCCCTCCTCGCTCCGCCTTCCTCCTCCATCCTACTCTCTTCTCCCTCCTCGAGTCGCCCCTCCTTCTCCCTCCTGCCCGCTACATTTTGATTTAGTAGCTAGGCTAGTTCATATGCAACATTTTGATTTAGTTGATATCATTTAGTTGATTTAGTAGGCTAGTTGATTTAGTTGACTTAGAACGTTTTGATTTAGTTGATTTAATAGGCTAGTTCATTTAGTTGATTTAGTTGACTTAGAACATTTTGATTTAGTTGATTTAATAGGCTAGTTCATTTAGTTGATTTAGTTGACTTAGAACATTTTGATTTAGTTGATTTAGTAGGCTAGTTCATTTAATTAGTTGATTTAGAACATTTTGATTTAGTTTATTTAGTAGGCTAGTTGATTTAGTTGATTTAGAACATTTTGATTTAGTTGATTTAGTAGGCTAGTTGATTTAGTTGACTTAGAACATTTTGATTTAGTTGATCGTTAATCCTTTGCTCATATTGCTTTAGGAAAAATGGCGCCACCACCACCACCACTATGTCGACTGTGCAAGTCAAGATGCGCCAACAGCCTTGCAACTAGCAAGCTGTTCGGCATCTACTTCCAGCCGAGTTTTCGTCATGCGGCGGTAAGAAATTAGATGAAATGTAATAACTATTTTGTTTTTAGTGTTGGCATTACTACATTGTGTCATTTTGCTTATTTTACACAGATCGTCCCATGCAATGTGAGGTTGAAATTCAACAAGCTGACAGGAGACACTGTGACATTTGAGGCTCCTGGGGGCGTACACTATGGAGGTCGAGAAAGGACGCAATATGTCGCAGATTGGAGGAGATGGATGGGCCCGTTTCGTCGCTCGCATGCGTCTTACTGGTGGTGAGTTGACCAGCTTCTCCTTCCGAGCAGAAAGGCCCAAGCTAGCTGTCATTTATCTCAACCTGGTGGAAGATGATGAAGATGATGAAGATGATGAAGATGATGAAGATAATGAGGACCCACTCGATGAAGATGATGAGGACCCACTTCATGAAGCCATCGTAGCTCAAAGAACAAGGCTGAGTGAGGAGGAGGTGTCCAACATGTGGGACATAATTCCGCCACGTGCTGACTTTGTCGGGGTGCCATTCATGACTTGCTTGACAAATACCATGGTTGATCGACATGATATGGTATGTTATACTTACAAATGCAAATTATTCGATGAATTACTTAGTGTACAGTCCAATGATATGGTATGTTGTGTGGAATCTATTCGATGATATGTTTTAGTGTAGAGTTTGATCAAATGCTTATTAGTGTAGAATCTAACGAAACTATTAATAGTGTAGATAATCCATATGTACTTATTTGCGAGGCTATTTATTAATTGATATGTTTTTCTTATTCAGAAATTGGCAAAGAGCATATCTGTGAGTTATGGTATCGAGCTTGATGAAGAAGGCTCAGCTAGACTACGCCTTACTACAAGGGGCTCCGTCACAACCTGTACTTACCGCGTGGACACGGACGGTCGCACACACTTAAACTCGGTTGGGTGGAAGAAATTCCTCGATGGCAAGAATCTTCGTGTTGGACAGGCCATCCTAATTACTATCAGGAACACCAACCGCCTAGGCTTAAGGATGATGATTGTCTTCGATATCATCTAGAACTACATATGTGTGTGTGGCTATATCATCTAGAACTACATATGTGTGTGTGGCTATATCATCTAGAACTACATATGACGATCGTCGTCGATATCATCTAGAACTACATATGATGATGGCCGTTGATATGACCTTGTACTGCTTGAGGATGCATGTTGACTATGCATGAAATTGTTATCTAGTACTCCCTTCGTTCCAAATTACTCGTCGTGGTTTGAACTAAAACCACGATGAGTAATTTGGAACGAAGGGAGTACTACCTAGTAATGGTTTATGAATTTGATATCTACTAGCAGTACCTAGTATCTAGTATCTGAAAGAGAAACTGGAAGGGAAAGGGGTAATGGGAAAATGATGAAAGATATAGCAGTAGAGAGGGATGGCGAAATCGCTACAGCTAGGTAATAGTAGCGCGTTCTTAAAAAGCGCTGCTGATATCGTAAACAGTAGTAGCGCGGGTAAGGGCCGCGCTACTACTATGAGTTAGTTGTAGCGCCTTATTAGTAGCGCGTCTACCCACGCTGCTACTAGCCTCAAAACCCGCGCTACTACTAGGGTTTTCCCTAGTAGTGATAGAGGGCCTTGTTGAGTCTGAAGACTTTGTCAGGATTCTTTGGATCTTCAAAACCTGGGGGTTGAGCAACATATACTTCTTCCTCAAGCTTACCATTGAGTAATGCACTTTTCAAATCCATTTGATATAAATTGATATTATGATGGTTAGCATAAGCAAGTAATATGCGAATAGCCTCAAGTCTAGCAACAGGTGCAAAAGTTTCATCGAAATCAATTCCTTCAACCTGTGTGTAGCCTTGAGCTACAAGTCGTGCCTTATTCCTCACCACAAGGCCATTTTCATCTTGCTTGTTACGGTAGATCCACTTTGTGCCAATGATATTATGCTTGCGAGGATCTGGACGTTTGACCAGTTCCCAGACATTGTTGAGCTCGAACTGATGTAATTCTTCTTGCATGGCCTGAATCCACTCAGGCTCCAGAAATGCTTCATCTACCTTAGTGGGCTCTGTGATAGAGACAAAAGCGTAGTGCCCATAAAAGTTAGATAAATGTGAAGCTTTTGAGCGTGTGAGAGGACATGGCGCTCGAATGTCATCGATGATCTTTTCAACTTGCACTTCTTTTGCAATGCGAGGATGAGCTGGTTGTCGTTGAGGAATTTGATCAGCATTTTCTTCAGCACCATTTTCTTCAGCATTTTCATCAGGTGCACCAGCTCCATTTTCTTCATGCTCTGGAATGAATTCTTAAGTAGATTCTTCGATAGGAATAACATCCTCAGTAGCCTTGAACTTGATAGAATCCTCAGGTGCTGGTTCATCTATCACATAAGGTAGGTGCTCTCTTTGCGAGCCATTAGTTTCATCGAACCGCACATCTACAGTTTCAACAACCTTGTGAAGAACGTTGTTGAAGACTCTGTAGGTGTGCGAGTCCTTTCCGTAACCAAGCATAAAACCTTCATGTGCTTTCGGTGCAATTTTAGAATTCTGATGAGGATCTCTAATCCAACATTTAGCACCGAAGACTTTGAAATAACTCACATTGGGTTTCTTGTCAATGAGGAGTTCATAGGCAGTCTTCTTGAAGAATTTGTGAAGATATACCCGATTGATGACATGGCATGCAGTATCAATTGCCTTAATCCAGAAATGACGAGGCATCTTGTATTCATCAAGCATAGTGCAGATAAGCAGTGTGAGGACGTGTGAAATGAAAGTTCATTTCATCATGATTCGCCTGCGTCCTTTCAGGCATTTTTATCAGGCCCCCAGCAAATTCATCAGATGTTAAAGCACGTCTGGAGACCTGACCCTGCAGAAGAAATTAGTTCTTTTTCTTCACCACCCACATCTGAAGGGGTGGCAAAGAGTTCATCACTCTGCGAGCACCATATGAGAAAGGTGGCATAGAGGCCAATCCATTTCGTTTCACATAAGAGGGGTTAGGGTAAGCATATGAATAAGCAGAGAAATTCTTCGAGGACTTATGAACATAATGATTTGAAGAATAATGCGCATATTCATAGCCCTTAGCTCTACCCTGCAAAACAGAGTTGCTAGCACGATGATGTTCATGTGAGGACTTTGATCCATTTGAGGAATTTGATCCATGTGAGGAATTTGGTCCGCATGAGGTCTTGGATCCATATGAAGAATTAGGTCCATATGAAGAGTTTGATCTGGGGTTCCTGTTCTTCACTGGTGGTGTCATGAGGACATTCACCTGAAGACTTTCAACATAAGTTTTGGGGACCCAGATTTTCTTCATAGGGGAACCATTCCTGCAGTTAGTGCCAACATATCTAGCAAATACTTCACCATTCTGATTTTTGAACAGTTTATAGTTGGAGTCAAATGACTCATCAGAAGAATGAGGAGATTCACATGTAAAGCCAGATAAGTTAGATGGATCAACTGGAGGTCCCTTTGCAGCAACCCATGAGGTTTTGGGGTACTGCTCAGGCTTCCAATATGTTCCATCAGCATTGAGTTTCCTCGCAAAGGCAATACCCTCTTTCCTAGGGTTTCTGTTGAGGGTCTGCTTTTTGAGCACATCACAAAGAATCTGATGCCCTTTGAGGCTTTTGTACATGCCTGTCATGTACAATTCCTTCAGCCATGCATCGTCAGTGATACTAGCAATGTCCTTAGATGAGGAATTAATGATAGCAGAGGCAGGTGAAGAATTTGTAACATTTGAAGCATTTGAACATTCAGGTGAAGAATTAACAGATTCACGTTCAATGCACTTTAAGCATGGAGGAACAAATTCTTCCTAAGAAGCGCTGATTTGTTGAGCTAGCAATGAATCGCGCTCCTTCTGAAGATCTTCATAACTCACTCTTAGCTTCTCAAGATCTTGCTTTCTTTGAAGAAATTCATAAGAAAGCTTCTCGTGATCAGATAAGAGAGTGTTATGATGATTTTGAAGGTTGTCAGACTTAGACTGAAGTCTCTGAAGATTTTCAGTTAAGTCTTTAGTGCGGTCCATTTCATCACCCAACATATCATCACTTTTGTCTAGCATGTTTTGAAGTTTTTCAATAGCCTTTTGTTGTTTCACAGCAATCTTAGCAAGTTTAGAGTAGCTAGGCTTAAGATTTTCATCAGATTCATCCTAACTAGATTCAGAGGAGGGGTATTTTGTTACCTTGGCACCCTTTGCCATGAAGCAATAGGTGGGAGCGTAATCATCATTACCTTCATCAGCGTTGTAGGTGTTGCCATTTTCTTCAGAGTTGAAGATAGAATTGCTGACAAATGCGGTAGCAAGAGCTAGACTTGCCACACCTGACTCAGACTCCTCGAATGCCTCCTCTTCCTCATGTTCCTCTGATTCAGCTTCAGAGTCCATATCCTTGCCAATGAATGCCCGAGCCTTCTTGGAGCTGCTCTTCTTGTGAGATGAAGACTTTGAGGATTTTGATGATGAAGACTTTGAAGATTTCTTCTTCTTCTTGGCATCATCAGAATTGTAATCCTTGTATTTCTTATTCTTTAATTCCTTGTCCCACTGAGGAAAATCTTGAATGTAGTGACCAGGCTTCTTGCATTTGTGGCATAGCCTTCTCTTATAGTCACTTGATGAGGGATCACTGCTCCTTGAGGATTTTCCAAAGCGACCACGTCTTGAGAACTTCTGGAACTTGTTCACGGGCAGTGCTAGCTCCAGGCTCAATTCTTCAGGATCACCAAGGCTACTACCAGAGTCTTCACATTCAGATTCAGACATAGCCTTGGCCTTCAAGGCACGAGTTTTGCCATAGCTTGAACCATAGAGATCTCTCTTTTCAGCAAGCTGGAACTCATGAGTATTTAGCCTCTCGAGGATATTAGCGGGATCTAGTGACTTGTAATCAGCACGCTCTTGAATCATCAGTGCTAGAGTGTCAAATGAAGAATCTAGCGATCTCAGCAATTTCTTCACCACCTCATGGTCGGTGATGTCAGTGGTGCCAAGCGCTTGAAGCTCATTTGAGATGTCAGTGAGGTGATCGAAGGTTTGCTGAACATTTTCATTGTCGGGTCTTTTGAAGCGGTTGAAAAGATTGCGAAGAATGTCAACACGAGAGTCACGTTGAGTTGAGACTCCTTCGTTTACTTTGGAGAGCCTATCCCAGATAATCTTAGCAGTTTCCAAAGCACTCACTCTACCATACTGCCCTTTACTCAGATGACCACATATGATATTCTTCGCTTGAGAATCGAGTTGCTTGAATCTCTTCACATTAGCAGCATTCAGGGAAGGTGTGACTGAGGGAACACCATTTTCCACAACGTACCAGAGATCGTTGTCAATTGCTTTAAGATGCATTCGCATCTTATTCTTCCAGTAGGGGTAGTCTGTGCCATCGAAGGTAGGACACCCAACGGAGACCTTGATCATACCTGCGGTCGACATAACTAGAACTCCAGGTGGTTAAACCAAAATCACACAGAACAAGGGAGTACCTCGCTCTGATACCAATTGAAAGTGCGTTATATTGACTAGAGGGGGGTGAATAGGCGATTTTTATGAATTCTTCACTGAGGAATTTGCCGGTGAGGAAATTCCTTAGCAAAGAACTACTTGCAGCGGAATAAGTACTCAGAAGTAAGCATAGTAGAATACATGCATGGTCATCATGATGAAATGAAGACAAGCACAGAGTACAGAAAGCGTAATCACAGGATAACACAGGATGAAGACATATAGACTGAAGAAATTGAACTGAGGAAATTGAGAAAGTCTTCAGTCAAAGTCTTCAAACACAGATATGAACAATTACTCAACACAGTAATGAGGAAATGAAAGAGTTGAGGAAATAGAACTAGTAAGGTTGGTGAAGACAATGATTTGGTAGACCAGTTCCAACTGCTGTCTCAGTTGTACGACTGGTTGGAGCGGCTGAGTATTTAAACTCGAGGACACACAGCCCCGGACACCCAGTCGCTGAGCACGCAGCTCAGGACACCAAGTCCTCACCGTATTCTCCTTGAACTAAGGTCACACAGACCTCGTCCAATCACTCGTGGTAAGTCTTCAGGCGACTTCCAAACCTTCACAGACTCGGTCACTCGGTGATCCACAATACCTCTTGGACGCTCTAGACCATGACGCCTAACCGTCTGGAAGAAGAACAGTCTTCAAAGGTAACAAGCATCGGATCCACGCAGGATCAATCTCTTCAGTGATGCTCAATCACTTTGGGGTTTGTAGGTGTTTGGGTTTGGGTTTTTCCTCACTCGATGATTTTCACTCAAAGTCCTTGGAGGATGGGTTGCTCTCAAATGACAAGTGTCAGTTTCTCTCGGAGCAGCCAACCAGCTAGTGGTTGTAGGGGGCGGCTATTTATAGCCTAGGGAGCAGCCCGACATGATAAGACATAAATGCCCTTCAATGATATGACCGTTAGGTGGATAAGATATTTTGGGATAGCTGGCGTGCAGCACAGCAATGGTCGGAAATTTGACTCTCAAATTCCTCAGGGCTATCATGTTCCTCACTGTGTAGGCAATCCGCACTGGCGAATTCCTAACTCCTCAGTCAGAACAAATTCCTCAGCGACCAGAAGAACTTCGTCTCTGTCACTGAAGAAAGTGACTGAACTATATGAGATTTCCAAAGGCTTCACTCGAAGGGATTGGTAGGTGTAGGATTTTGAGTTGAGCATCACATGGAAATTTTTCCTTAGTTCCTCGACCCCCTTTAATAGTACGGTGTTTCCTATGACTCAAGAAAGAGAAAAACAAAACTATGAAAACGAAAGTCTTCAAGCTTCACGTTCCTCGCATGAATATCAAGTCTTCACGGACACACCAATTTCTTCACTTTCAAAGTCTTCATGAAAGTCTTCAGGAATACCAAAATCTTCAGTCGAAGATATTCATTTTTAGGGGTTGACTTTCTCTGTAAATATCAAACTCCTCATAGACTTATAGACCTGTGTACACTCATAAACACATTAGTCCCTTAACCTATAAGTCTTCAATACACCAAAATCACTAAGGGGCACTAGATGCACTTACACATAGCTACATAATTATTCAACTACTCATTGATCTTCACTTATATCTTAATGGAGTAGTTTTTCATTTACTCTTGTGATTCACTTATATCCTATGAGTAAATGGTTGGATGAATTGAATATCATAAATCAGAAATTATATATATTTCATATGCTTATTCCATGGGGAGTAATGACTTCACATATAAGAAGTGTAGGTGGTAAATTTATTAAAAGTTAGCAGACATGGTATTGGTCACTTGAACAATTGAAAGAATATTGAAGGAAGAGAGATTTCACACATAAGTATACTATCTTGGACATATTCTATGATTGTGAGCCCCATTAATTATTTTCAAACTTGAGCATATTAGTTGAAGTTGAACAAGGAAGACAACGCAATTAGTTATACTTGGGTATATTTGTATAGAAGTTATATTGTTATGGATCCTCCAACATGTGGTGCTTGCTATTTAGAAACTTTTGGTAGCAAAAATTTCTGTACTAAGCGGGAATACTACTTGTGCATCCAAAATCCTTGAACCAAGTTTCTTCCATTGATTACAAGGTTCACGCCTGCACGTGTAAGGTGACTTATCTTGGCGAGCCTATGGTGGTTCCTTTGCTGCGAGGGCAAGCTTCTTGTGCCACGTTAGGCTGCGCC